>NW_010257250.1:58155-88192 GCF_000690775.1 Eurypyga helias
GTGATTGCAAATCTTGTGATCTGTGCGGAAGTCCTTACGAATAGCTTTTCCTCACAGCGTATCTAAGGATCAGCAAACTTGGGTTTTTCAGAAACAGTGGGGAAAATTGCAGTTCATATCTAAAAGCTTATCTTTCCCTTCTCCAAGGCTGTAACTTGGAGTTCATCACTGAAGATGCTGACAGAGGAGGACATGGGAGGAGAGGAGCTAATTGTCCCCAACAGCAGTGCTCCAGGGATAGAATCATAGAATGGTTAGGGGTGGAAGGGACCTTAAAGATCATCTAGTTCCACCCCCCCTGCCATGGGCAGGGACACCTTGCACTAGACCAGGTTGCTCAAAGCCACATCCAGCCTGGCCTTGAAGACATCCAGGGATGGGGCATCCACAACATCTCTGGGCAACCTGTTCCAGTGCCTCACCACCCTCTCTGTGAAGAATTTCTTCCTGATATCTAATCTAAACCTCCCTGATTTCAATGTGTACCCATTACCCCTTGTCCTATCACTACAGGCTCTTGTAAAAAGTCCTCTCCCAGTACCCTTGTAGGCCCCCTTCAGATACTGGAAAGCTGCAATGAGGTCTCCTCGGAGCCTCCTCTTCTCCAGGCTGAACAAGCCCAGTTCTCGCAGCCTTTCGTCATAGGAGAGGTGCTCCAGCCCTCTGATCATCTTTGTGGCCTCCTCTGGACTCGCTCCAAGTGGTCAATATCCTTCTGATATTGAGGGCTCCACAGCTGGACGCAGCACTCCAGGTGGGGTCTCACCTAAACAAACATTTAGCCTTGTTTGGCCCAGTAAGTGAAGAAGAGGAGGAGGAGATGCTGCAGGCTTGGGAGGAGGGATTCCCCTGCAGCCTGTGGAGGATGACAGTGGGGTAGGTGTTTCCCTGCAGTCCATGGGAAGGACCCACACAGGAGCAGGCTTGTCCTGGTTTGACTCCAACTGGCAACTAAGCACCACACAGCTCACTGCCCCCCCAGTGGGATAGGGGAGAGAATTGGAAGAGTGAAAGTCAGAGGAGATAAAGACAGTTTAATAGGTAAATTGGAAGCCATGCATGCAAGCGAAGCAAAACAAGGAATTCATTCACCACATCTCATGGGCAGGCAGGTGTTCAGGCATCTCCAGGAAAGCTGGGCTCCATCACACTGATAATGGATGCTTGGGAAGACAGACACTATCAATCAGTGTCTCCCCCTTCCTCTTCCCTCAGGTGTCTTGCCGAGCGTGACATCATATGGTATGGAATATTCCTTTGGTCATTTGGGGTCAGCTGAACAACTTTTTGTGCAAGCTCAGCCTACTTGCTGGTGGGGTGGTGTGACAAGCAGGAATAAGCACTGCTCGGCAGGAACTAAAACGTCCCTGTGCTACTAGCACAAATAAACTATAAACATCTGCTCTTTATAGCACAAATCCAAACCAGCCCCATAGCAGCTACTGTGAAGAAAATAAACTCTATGCCAGGCAAAACCAGTCAGGGCTTTTCTTACGGGCTTTTCTTTTCCCATGGAGAGGAACCATGTCAGAGCGGGCTTTTCTTAAGGAACTGTGGCCCATGGAGAGGAACCATGTCAGAGCAGGGGAGAAGTGTTAGGAGGAAGGAGCGGTAGAGTGGAACTGTTGTGGACTAACCACAACCCCCATTCCCCATGCCCGTGCGTGCCTCAGGGGTGAGGGAGAGTTACAGCTGTTGGTATTGAAGGAGTTGTTGAGCCTAGGAAGAAGGGCTGGGGAAGGTGTTTTAATTTGTCTTCGATACTCACAACCTAACTGTTTTTATTTGGAAATATATTAATCTTCCCCAAGTCTGTTTTGCCCATGACAATTGTTAAGCAATCTTCCTGTCTTTATCTCAACCCACAGACTTTTCCATCTTATTTGCTCCTTCTGTCCTATTGAGTAAGGGGAGTGAGAAAGCGGCAGGGTAGGGGTCTGGCAGCCAGTCAGGGTCTGCCCACCACAGCATGTTGTCCTGATTTCTCTTCTGTTTTCACTGATGTTCACCTGGACCGAAGGAGGAAACGCTGATGTCCATCAGGCAGCTCAACAAAAAAAGGCCAGTGATCATCTTGTTTGTGACTTTGTGAGGGAGGAAGGGAGAAAAAGGGAATGAAAGTGTTATTTAATGACTTGAAGACTTCTGTCTTCATGCATTTATCCCTCTCCTAGGAAAATGCTAAATTCTGTCCATAGTCTTGAGGATTCCAGTAATATATGTTATTCTTTATACCCCCTATTTATAGCCTGCACCTGTATGAGTTAAGTCATTCATATCTACGGGTTGCTTGAGTTTCTCAGACAAGTAAAGCAATCCTCCTGACTCAGAGTTAACTCCGTAATGACAGAAAGCAAACCTGCTAGGAAAAGCACCAAATAACTTACTCTACTTGAGCTGTAATGAGGAATATTTTTGTGAATTATGGCATTCCCTTAAAAGCCAATTAGAAATGTTAGCTGGTGGGGGAATTTTAGATGTAACATACCAGCATGAGAATTTTGTCACCTTTTCAGTACCCAGAACCACATCCTATTAAATCCCTAGAAAACAGCTCATATTCCAGCAGCTGTCAATGCAATATTTATAGCCAGATTTTTAGAAGAGCCCAGTATTCCGTGTAGTCAGATATCTTATTAGCGTAGTCACTTTGCAGCCTAAATGGCAGCTGTGGTAATACTTAACAATAATTTTATTTGCCAGTAGCAATAGGACAGTTGCAAGGATATTCATTCTATAGGAATCTCACATTTAAGACAGGGCAGTCTTATTACAGTGATATAATCTGCCTTGTAGGGGAAATAATACTGCAAGTTACTCCATGTCTTTCTTTAGGTTGTTAGGAAAATTTACATTGATGTAACATCATGAAAATCAATGATTTTGAAATAAAGACATGGGACCTGAAATTTTGGTGAGAAATCAAACCTCAGCTGCTGTGTGAGCAGATTGGGTTTATAGTTCCTTTATAGAAGCTCTTTATTTGGCAAGGACATTTTAGTATTAATCCATGTATTCTCTCTCATGTTTCCCTCTAAGAGCTTCTCAGAGATGATCTCACAGTCCCAGAAGTACTTGGCATATGCTTAAGAACTTTGGTCCCAGTAGTTTTCCTACAGTATGAAACTTTTTTTTTTTCCAAGGAGTATGAAATTTACCGCAGGAATTGTTCATGTGAGCCCATGTTAAACCATGTGCAGTTACTAATGTTAACATAGTGGGTGTCTCTTTGAAACACATATAGTTATTATCATCTTTCCTTGGCCTCAGAGCTATACCAACAGCAGCATCTTCCTTGTGAGCCAGGGAAGCTGGTTGCAATGGCTGTAATTTCCTTCTTGGCAGCTGAGTGATTCTCTCTGCCTGATGTCTCATCTGCCATCTTTTGGGAGGAAGAAGAGAAAATTCTTTCCTGGTTAGAAGGGCTCCATTTATTTTGTTATTCCTCTTTAAAGAACTTAACTGTTATCAATCCCATAAGACTGCAATACATATTATAAGAAGTTATTGTGGGTTAAAATTACCCCTTATTACTGTCCTTATGAATGCTCCAGATGTCTAGTTGCATTGCATTGAAAGAATGTAAAAATGTTCAGGGGAATATTTGGAAGTAAAGAATATAGTTATACATGGTCCTGAAAAGGGCATCTAGTCAAGTCATCCTGGAGTACAAAATCTACTGTGTGAAAAGGAAACCTGACCCTTAACAAACCCCTTGGATCCTAGTGCCACCAAAAGTGGGAAAGATCTGTTCAAGGCTCAAACCTCACCTTATTCACCAAGATACCCCAAACTGTTACCTGTAAATGAAACACTTCTGAACTGTGGAGTCAATTTGGCACCACGTTCTATAATGGATAGAAAGTCTTAGAAGATGGAGGTGGAATATGGAAAATAAGGTTAAAAAAAAAAAAGTTACTGAAACTTCAATTTATGAGCTTTTCACTGAATAAGGATGCAGTGTGGGGAAGGCTAGCCTTATACTCATTCAACAGATTCAGTAGAAAATATTAAAAAAATTCCTTTATGTTAAAAATAATGAAAACATTCCATCTTGAATCATGGAGAAAATGCAGAATTGTTAACTTGGATTCTCTGAGTCTAAAATGTTCTCTTTATTCTTTTATTCCTTTAGTCTTGATGAACAAAAAAAACTCTACTGCTATCTTGGTAAGTTGTTCTGAAATAGTAGGCTGCAGCTCTGCTCTCCTGTCAGTCATCAAGGATCAGTAAAAGTAATACAGCAAGCAGCACAGGAGAGGCAAAATAGATTGTGCTGCTTGTCTTGAATAAGATTTTTTTTCTGTATGCCCATGATTGCAAAGTCTGGAAAATTCTATCATGAAAGTAAGTCAGAGAAACATTGCAGACCCAAATTCTACCTCCTCCATTAGTACTGATAAGATCATATTAATAAAATGAGGTTCCATTGCATTTTTCATGTTTCAGACATGATTTATGAGGAAATGATCATCATCTGTCATTTTGAATGTTTCTAGAGGGCACAGTAATCATGCCTGTCAGTTACTGTACTGCTGCCTTTTGGACATGTGTATCACGTATGTATTTTGTGATACTCTGATCATGGTGGCAGATTCATGTCCTTTTTAGGACTAACTGCCTAACTATAAACAACCATTAAATACATGGAAAAACATACTTTTGCTAAGAAATTTTACTTGAATTGTAACAGTTAAATTCTCATATTATTTTCCTGCACAATGTTATAACCACAGAAAAAAACTCAGTTTTTCCCAGGGTGCTACATAAAAAAGGCAAATTTGAATTAAAAAATGTATGTGTTGTATTAGGTTCTGTCTATAATAATATTTATTTTTCTGCATCTTAAGAAGGTGTGTTTTTTTTTTTTTTTCATCTTAGGAAGGTTTTTTTTTTTTCATTTAATTAACTCAATAATTTCTAAGGAAATAATTGCATATAGATGACAAAATATTCTAGGCACCTTTAAAATTCCCCAGTGTGATTTTACGTGTGGAAAACACAAGCTCTCCTATTCTCTTTTTGGACACTCAGAGTTTAGAAGGTGCCAATTTCAACAGGAGTTGGAGGTGCTCAGTATCTCAGTGGAGAACTTCATCTTATTCCAAGTAGAGTCTTAAGTCCAATCCAAAGGCCACGGAAGTTAATTGAATGATCAGATCCCTACTGTTTTTAGTGGGAATTGAATTAGGAGCTAGGAGATCTAAAACGGTGGTTTAGATGGCATTTAGCCATGACACTCATTAATTATGATAGGAAATGAACTGTTATAACCCTGTCTGACATGGAGCACTTGCCCTTTTCATATTAAGATTGACTTTGTAATGAAGGGATTTACATTTTCACTGCATAAACCTCGATTCTGATTGGCATCCCAATATTGAAAGAGAAATACTAGAACATTTGCAAACATCTCCTTTAGTTTAATGAAATATTTAAGGAAAAATTCCAAGTCTGAATCTGCTCATCAGGCTGTTTCACTTGTTTGCTTATTCTGATGGAATAAAAAGATTTGCTTGGAGACGTGCCCCTTTCTTACCACTGGGGTGTAGGAGTGTGTTGTCATAAGGCTTTCAGCTATGTCAGCTGCTGCTGTAGGACCGTGGACACTTTCAGGGCGGTACTAATGGTAGCTCTGTGCTTGTGCAGATTGCGTTGTTGATTGGAAATTTAATTAGTGGAAAGTATCTATCTCTGTCTTTCCATTCCTGTCTTTTATTTTTTTTCTTCCATGTACAACATGTATACATTTGTGTCCAAGCATATATACATGAAACTAGGCTGACTTAAAAAAAAACTGGTCATTTTTTTATGTAGTAGTTTTTGTCATGCTTTTGTGTTTGATTTGCTTTTTCACCATAAAAGTACTTATATAACAATTTCAACTTAAATGACTTCTTGCTTTCACCCAGCATGATTCTAAAGCAAATGGACTATTTTTTTTCCTGAAGTCTGCTAATATTAGACCCGTATGACAACATGATTCATCTCCTAAGAAGTTTTATAGAAGTTACAGCATACCTAAAAATGAGCTCCATTGCAAATATCAATTCCATTACCTTGTATTAGATTTCTGTGCAGCTTACAGGGTTATCAACCTGGAAAACAATTCTAGTTTCTTTTGGAATTGCTTCCCCGGTGATCAAACACACAAAAATAGCAAACCAAAAACCCAAAATGAAAACCCAAAACCCTTCCTCCTCACCATTCTTCAAGCATGCTCGTGTCAGAAAAAAACCAAACCAAAACTTGTGTAGCCTTTCCATTTTCATAAAACATATCTACTGTGAGAAAATCCCAGCTAAATGTTTTGAGTTCCAAAACTAATTCATATGATCATGCAAATAGTAGTTCATCATAATGAAAACTGCATTTTCAAAAATTTGTGTGGAACAAGATGAGAGCTGGTTGCATTGAGTCCAGCTCAGTAACACTTCTCTGAACTAAAGGTAAAATCACCACACACCTGTTCCATACCCTGTGTCTGTAGATTGTTGTTACACCATGATATAATCTGAGCCTAAACACTAGTTAATCATTTTATTGGAACATATTTTTGTGTTCTTGTAGGAAATATTTGGGTTTTATTAAGAGATCAGCACCCAACAACAATAGAAAAAAACCACAAAAGCTGAATAACATAGAAACCAAAACCCCAGAAGCTGATAGAAAGATTTCTTGGTGTTTGATTAAAAAATGTTGTTTTGAGGGTAAAGGGTATTCCATCAACAAATCTGAACATTTCTGCATAAGGGTGACATTTTGTGTGTGATACATAGTTGTAAAATTCATTTTCCATTAGAAGCAGCATCTGGTTTGGTATCTAGTCATCTTAACTTAAATAGATGAGTTCTTAAATCACAGCTATATTTAACACTGGTTTTGAAAGTGTCAGCTTTAATTAATGAGTAAAAAACAGTAAAGAGAAATTATCGTGTTTTTTTCTAAAAAGCTGAAGTAAAAATCACTTTTATGGATGCTTACTGATTTTTTTTTTTTTTTTCCCCACCTTCAACCTTGTTTTATTTCCATGACTTCGTGGACCCAAACAATTATCTTGAATACAGAATTAATGGACTGTTAAGGATGACCAAGAATAAAGCATTGCTGGAATATGTCTGGTTTCTTGAAAAATAAAAGTAAGGGAACTCACAATGTAAATTAATTGTAGGCTTTTATTTCAGTTTGTGTAATGTTAAACCTTCCTGAGAAGCCTATGAAATAATGTTTCTTTATCTTAGGATATTTGCTTTGATACAAATAACTAAAAGAAGGGTAAATACAGCAAAATTAGATTTTAGAAGCTTGTATGATTTGTCCTTTACAAGTTCTCAAAGAATTTCCTCTCCACTCTTCAGTCCCTAGGAAGTTCAGGACTGTGAGACACCTAGGGCAATTTGACAAAACCTTGGCCTCCCTGCTAGCTGACCTGCTATGCTTATTAAAACCATCGGACAGAGTTTTGTCTTACAGCTCTGCGGGAGCCCAGACTCATTCCCCTCTCTGTTAAATAGCCATCAGCTGAAGAAGAGACGGTTTTGAGTAACATAGGTTGTCTTAGGTGTATTTTCCTAGGCAGTCACTAACTGCTAACTTTATAGATTCTAGAAACATTATTGTTCTGTGTACTTGAAAGTGCCTTTAATAAACATTAGTAGAAGCTATTGAGGAACTAAACAAACTGTGTGTTAAATTACACCTGTACCCATTTTTTGTACAACTCAGAGTGGCATCTAATTGCTCTAATGTTTTCATGATCAAGTGACACTCAATGGCAATATATTTTTACAACTCTTCAGAGATCTTTTTGCATATATATACCCTACTCTCAGTTTTCATTATCTGAGCTCTTAATTCACCATTCAGTCAATTATGCTGGACTCTTTTTTTAAGAAGAGTCCAGGTTTGCACCAAATTAAAGGTTAGTTTTCTTTTATACATCAGGAATCATTATTCCATATATAGCATTCTTATTTCACTATCATAAGAAATAAGAGAGGATAAATTCTTGGCAAAACAAGTGATGACATATTTCACTGATTAATATTTTGTAATTACTTCAAAAATCAAAATCGTAAATTTATGAAGAAAGTAAAGAGAGCGTAAACTAGGTCATATTAAATGCTAACTGAAATTATCAGGGCTAAGAAGGAGTTTGAAGAGGAAGTAGCCAAAAACCTGAAAGACAATATTAAGAAATTTCTTGTACTTAACAGACCTATTAATCCAGGGAGTGCCACGTGAAACTGAACCTAATGGGAAAGTACAGCTACAATTAAGAGACCACTGGCAACTGTAATAAATCTGCAGAGCCACAGAGTGGTTGGAGAGCTGCTTTCATTTAGGTTTGTAATCTTAGCAACATCTCCATGGATAAGTGAGCACCAAGATGATGTCCATTTTATTTCATTGAATATTTGTTGTTCAAAGGAGATAACAGGGCTGTAACTCATGATACTAGAATAACTGATGACGAGGTCACTTTTATTTAATAACTGAATTTTGGTTTAGGGGAGTGATTTTCACCAATAAGATTGTGTATTGGATTTTACCTTCTTCATTAACACTGAAATATTCTTACCCCTGTCTACATTTTCATTTTAGTTCTGATGAGATGTGTCATGGGAGGGGAAAGGTCCTTCAAGTAGGTCCAAAAGTAGGGTCAGAAGGACTCTGAAGTCGGTGCTGGTAATAGTGTTGGTGTTTCAGAAGCTGTTAGGTATTAAGGACATGAGTCACAGCAGCTGTTGAATCCTCCCCATTGTCAAGGTAACAAAAATCATAAACAGTACATCTGTAACAGCCTTTAAGAGATCTTTTTTTTAGAGACAGGGAAGAATTTGTCACAATGTAATCATTCTTTATATTGTTTGACCAGCTTGGACCTAAAAACCAGTGGTTTCACAGGCTTCCATATAATTTGTTCCAGTGTTTCAGTCTTCACTACTAGAAAGTGTTTCCAATGGTCCAACCTCTGCATCCTTTTCTGCATTTTAAATCCCCTTAGCACTGTGAATACTTTTTTTTTTTTAGTTGTCTTTTAGATATTTGAGGACCAGTATAATTTTATCATAAATCCCTTCAGTCTTCTCATTTCTAGACTAAGAATTCTCATTCTTATGGCCCTTCTTTTAGACAGACCTGCAAATCCTTAGCAGTGGAAAAGGTAGGACTTCCCATCTATCACTTTGGAGCATAGCTTTCACTATCTGCCATAGATTAAAGTTTCTAATTTAGTCAGTGGTTTTGACACCTGCCTATAAAAAGGCCTTCTTAATTCTTAAGCCATCGATTCAATCTGTGACACTTACTGCACATTGATTCATAGACTCCATGAAGAGGATTTTACAGAAATGTTTTCATGATGCATAGGGGAGAAATCTCCAGATGAATGATTTATGAAGAGCTGTTGTATATAAATGGCAATGAAACCTCCAGTGAGGGCTTTTAAAAAAGGTCTAATTATGATTTGTACAATTGCTAATAAATAATGGCATGAGTTAGAACTCTAAATCTTATGCTTCTTTGACAATATCAGTCTTCGCATATTTATATTTAAGTCCACTGGTTTTCAGATTGTGGTCCATAGACCCATAGTGATGGGGTATATATTTATACACACGTATTTTGTATTTATGTATTGTATCTTTGTCATATACATGTCATATAGCATATTTTGTCAAAGTATTGTTTCTTAATGATTTTTTGGTCATAAGGGGAAAACAAGTACAGAGATACCATAGTACGTCATTATCACTAGGAATTAAGAATTTCAGAAAAGAAATCTGATTGCGCCTCACTGCATAAAACTTCACTGTTGTTTCTGTGCAACTGGGCGTCAGATGCCACAGAGGAAAATGAATCCATTAATACTGGCCTCATTGAGCTAATGAACTTTGTTTATAGTGTGTTTATTGTTTTAAATGGTAGTTGAACCTTACAGTACTTGCGTCCTCCAAATGTGTCATTCTTTCTACATTATGATCCTAAGAGCAGTTACTGTGAGAAGATGTTGTTTTCGTTCTAAACTGTGTCAGACAGATTGATCTAGAAGTATAAGTTGGTTCTTTTTCCTTCGATGACAAATTACTGTGTTGTGGTACGTCAATCAGTGATGTGGTGTAATGAAGCGAGTGATTGCTGTGATGACTGCATGTGCTCTTGAAAATTGTGCAACACCTTAGGATGTACCACAGACTGATTTCTTCAAAGTTAATAGATAGCATCCAGATGTTGGTGTAGTGGATCAGCAAAAGGGTTTCTTAACAGGTTTCAAATCTACTCTAATTCATAAGAGACCTGAAAAATGTGTTTCTGCCTCTGACACTGAACGGCATCCTGAAAAGCAGAATTTTATTATTTCAGTTTCCGCATGTGCTCCATATGTACTAATTTCCTATTCTTACTACAGTTTATGGGTAATAAATACAGAATTACTCTTAACACCTAAACATTACTGTGTAATAAACACAATATGAACATTATTAGTAGCTCGGCTTCCTTCCCCAGAGCCCACTGAGTAGAAATCTGAAAATGAGTTACACCCCTTGTTGCTGGCAGCACTTGGAAAGGTTTGCTGAGAATGAGGTAAGATCATTTTCACAGCAGAAAGGCTTCCTAGCACACTGGTAACTAGTTTCACTGTTCTTTTGTCACCTTCATGAATCACCTTTGGCAGAGTGTGTTAGCCCTTTTTCACAATCCTGACCTCACCGCTCAAGTTGTGATTGGATTCCTGCAGACATTGTTCCCTCACATGAACTCAGAGCATCTGAATTTCAGTTTGCATTCTTGCACCATGGAAATCTCCCTACTTGAATGTATTTTAAGCCTTTGGGGACAATGCCTCGTCATTTTAAGAATGGAATAAGTACCACTGGTGTGTGGTAAGCTCCACTCCAATCGCTGGATGCAGGAGCTGAAGAGCAGGTTTGCTTTTGCACAGCAAGCCTAGACACAATGGGCCTCCTCTGAGTAGAAACCCTGTGTGAAACCCATCTTAGCTGTGTGTCTCACCCATTTCACACCACTTAAACATGTGGTCAGATGTGGAGGGCAGTCTTTGGCCTCTTCAGGGAACTGATTAGCAGAGTTCCATGGGATGAAGCCCTGGAGGGAAGAGGGGTCCAAGAAAGCTGGCGAGTAATCACGGACCTTCTCCTCGAAGCTCAGGAGCAATGCATCCCAGTGAAGAGGAAGACAGGCAAAAATGCCAGGAGGCCTGTGTGGATGAACAAGCAGCTCCTGGAGAAACTAAGGTGCAAAAGGGAAGCCTACACTGGGTGGCAGCAGGGACATGTAGGCTGGGAGGATAACAGGGAAGTTGTCCGAGAGGTCAGAGATCAGGTTAGGAAAGCCAAAGCCCTGACAGAATTGAACCTGGCCAGGGACATCAACACCAACCAGAAGGGATTCTATGGGTACATAGGAGATAAAAAGGAGATAAGGGAAAATGTGAGCCCTCTGCAGAAGGAAATGGCAGAGCTCGTTTCACAGGTTGTGGAGAAGGCTGAGGTACTCAGTGCTTTTTTTGCCTCATTCTTCACTGTCAAGGGCACAAGCCATAACCCCAGAGTAACGGAAGGCAAGGGCAGTGGGAGAATGGAGAGCCACCCATGGTTAGTGAGGATCAGGTCTGGGAACACCTGAAGGAACCTGAAGTTTCAGAATTCCATGGGACCTGATGAAATACATGCGTGAGTCCTGAAAAAACTGGCGGCTGAGATTGTGAAACCCCTATCCATCGCATTCGAGAAGTCGTGGCGGTCTGGTGAAGTTCACACTGACTGGAAAAGAGGAATCATAACCCCTATCTTTAAAAAGGGAAACAACAGTGTGATTTGGGAATATCCTTCATTACATGGATGATGTGGGCAGCACCCTCCCTATGCTGCCCTTAGTGGTGAAGTGGCAGCGTGTCACAAGGCAGGGTGTCGCTAGCTGCAGCTTCCCAGAGATATCCTGTAAAAAAATGGAGTCCAAAACAGAGTATGCTCAGTGTAGTGCCAAACTGAAGGTTTTGGGTTTTTTTTAATTCACGTTCTGACAGCCCCTTCTTGTACACAGCTTGGCAAGGAGAAAAGTGAAGGGAGATTGCATGTTGATGGAATAAGATTGTACTTTGTAGATCCTAGCAGCTGACCCTCTCACTTGAAAGATTGCCTCAGAAAGTCCAAATGAAAGAAAATTGGGGACTTTGAGCTCAAACAATATATTTTCTTGCATAAACTGCAGTATTTCAAGTGCCACACATAGGCTCACATGCTCCTCTCCTGTGATCCTGTGAAGCAAAAGCCCTTGGTTTCCAGGGGAGTGGTGGAATTACCTGCCCAATTTTTACTCACTTTCAATGTGATTGCATGAAGCTCTTTGAAAGGAAGACAACACAGAGTCAAGTAACAGTACTGATGGACTCCTATTTCTGAATGATGCCATGTCTGTCCTGTATCTGCTTTGTGCTGACAGAGCTGTACCTGTTGGCAACATGGCATTCTGCATATGATTGTGTGTTGGTTTTTGCTGGGATGGAGTTAATTTTCTTCACAGTAGCTAGAATGGGGCTGTATTTTGTATTTGTGTTGTAAACAGTGCTGGTAATACAGGGATATTATAGTTACTGCTGAGCAGTGCTTACACAGTGTCCAGGCCTTTTCTGCTTGTCTCACCACCCCACCAGTGAGTAAGCTGGGCGTGCACAAGGAGTTATGAGGAGGGGCAGTTGGGGCAGCTGGCCGCAGCTGACCAAAGGGATATTCTAAACCATATGACATCATGCTCAGCATATAAACCTGGGGGAAGAAGAAGGAAGAGGTGAATGTTCGGAGTTATGGCATTTTTCTTCCCAAGTAACCATTAACAGCGTGATGGTACCCTGCTTTCCTGGAGGTGGCTGAACACCTGCCTGCCCATGGGAAATGGTGAATGAATTCCTTGTTTTGCTTTGCTTGCATGTGCAGCTTTTGGTTTACCCATTGAACTGTCTTTATATCAATCCATGAGTTTTCTCACTTTTACTCTTTCAATCCATCCCACTGTGGGAGAAGTGAGCGAACGGATGTGTGGGGCTTGCTTGGTGGTTGGGGTTAAACCATGATAGTCTACAGCCAGGTACACATACTGCTCTCACAGAAAAAATATTGGTGACATATTCATTGAGTAAGATGGACCTCTGCATTTCCTTTTCTAAAGAAAAAATACTGCTAATATTTTAATGGCTCTGAGGCTGAAATTATTAGCCTGCTATAAACTTAGAAAGCCCTTTGGATAGAAAGAGTTATTCAGGGCCACATAAATATAGCATATCTGAACTAGCTCAATATTTTGGAATGTCATGATGCATTTAAAGAGATTTTTAATTCGTTTGAAGATAGTTATTTTCAAACTCCTGGGCACGAGTGAGTCTGTGGACGCCTGAGCTGCGTTTATCACAAGCTCTTTAGGGGACTTGTCTGATTCTAGGCTCTAGCAAAAAAAAAAAAAAAAAAAAGTAAATTATTGATGAGTAGCCAGTGCAATTCCCTCTCCAGAGTCTTCTGGTCAAATTAATATAATCGATACACCACAAACTAGCAATCACTTTTTCATATTTATTTCACTTCTGTGGCATTTGCCTGTAAACCAAAATGGGACCACTAGAATGTGGCAGTACTGTATGTTCACATCTACAGAATTGGAAACAGATTTTAAAAACATCTCCACATTATTGGCTTCATATTTCCTATTTGTAAAGCCTGCAGCTGTATACCATGTACAAATAAGAAGTACAAAAGACATGAGCAATAAGGAAGGGTCTGTGCTAATATGGCCAGAGCCTTGCATTTAGACAGTGCAGTGAGCAAGGATGTTAAAGGATCTAAATAGCTGTTTTGGTTGGCTGTCATCTGCAGTCTCAAAACACCATGTTGGTATCAGTGTGATAAAGATATTGACCTCCTGTCCTCCTTCCTGCCATGCTTCATTGTTAGTATGAAGGAGGAACAGAAGAAACTTTTTCAGATTAACATTAGCAAAGTCATTCAATCTAACCCAACCCCATAAAAAAAGGCTCTCCAAGGTGCAGTGCATGCACAGCATACTGAGTTTGAGCAAGCATATCGCAGAAACTTGTCTGCTGAATAAAAGCGATTAATGAAAAAAGTTAGCTGATTTGACAATTAGAAGATGATCATACTGATTCATACAAGGAAGCATTACTGTTGTGCTAGCATACTTCTGTCACAGTGCTGTTTCAATTTATGTTGTTCAAATGAACGGCTAAGTGTTGTAATGTACTCAAACTATAGAACAGATTGAAATTTTCAGAAAGTATGTAATTAATATTATTCCTCATGCATCACCACATTTGATAGAGTTAGCTTCCTGTGATGTAGCCAAAAGAAAAAGAGTTTTGACATAAGATTCTTGAAACCGTAAGACTCAGAGTAGAGTTTGACATGTGAAAAGCAATTAGAGTGTGATTCATTAATCTTGTACTGAACAGTGGACGGCTCGCGGCTGGGTGGAATTAAAAATAGAGGGAAGAAATTAACATGCTTTATGGGTTATCGCATGCAATGTCACTACGGCTACCAAGCTTTTCTGGATGACTTTAATATTCACGGTAAACAAACTGGAAACTTTTCAGATCTTGCAGTAGTATAGGTAACACTCCTTCAGTCCAGGAAAAAATTCTGATTTCCAAATGTTCACTTGATTGCTGTTACGGATTTTAGATTTTTATTTTTTTCACGTTAATCTGCTGTATGGATTATCAAGAGAAAATGAAAACTATGTGGAAGAAACAAGCTGCCTTCAGAAACTCAGAATAGCTAGCATATTGATTTGCTTTTTCTTCCTGCTTCTGGATGGTATGTGTCAGAAGGAATCACTAGCCAAAAGCACATAATGAAAAATTTAACAAGATATTTCAGTAATGTTGATCACAATTGTAGAAAAATTCTTCTTCAGTTCTAGGGATGGAAGCGTTCTCGTGGGTCTTTTTTGGTTTGTTTTGGGTTTTTTTGTTTGTTTTGTTGATGCTGTTGAGTATTCTAACAATGTATATTTTGCTTTGTGAAAAAAAAATTCCTGTGGTACATTCTACATTTCATCTGGTAAACCTAAACTTCAAATTGATGTCACCATGCTCCATCATTAGCATCATCAAAATAGACTATCAGTTGGAAAATAATCATGGACTGGTGGCCAACTTTCATAACAAGAATGATTTCAAGCATAAAAATTACCTGCCAGTGCAAAGTCTGATAACATTTTTCATCGGACTGAACCCAACTTGGTCAAGAGTGGGCAATGTTTTATTCTGAGTAGACTGTCCAGTGTCTTGAAAGACAGAAACTGAGAAGTTACACAACAACCAGGAGACTCTGACAGATTTTAATATTGAAGTGCTTTTTCAGACTTGCAATAACATCCTGGAATCAAGCTGAGTGCAGTTTATTTTGTTGTTATACTAAATGCTTTCCTTGTGCAAGAACTCGTTTTAAAGCTAAATAGTATACAAAGCAGGATTGTTCCAAAGAATGATAGTGGGCAAACAATCTGAACAATGATCATTAATCTTGTAGCAAATTTCGTGAACATGAACAGATAATAACCTGCGGTCAGTGTGATCACTGATTTATTTTGTATGCTAATGAGATCAAAGGGACAGTTCTTGCAGCCCTGAGAAACAAACTAATGGGTGAAAATTCTCATGTCTGAAATCGCATGGAACTGCAGAAGTTAAAAAAAAATACTGTTCAGCTGAGGTAAAGTCAAGAATTAAAGAAAGTAGGAGCAGAGAGGAGAAGAAAGCACATCCTTTAAGGGTGCATTCAGAAAAGCAGGAGTATTTTTAGTCTATATTTGCACACTGCAATCACCCTACAACCAAGGTCATGGGAAAGCTCCTAGGAAAACCAGCTCAGAATAATAACTATAGCACAACCAATAGTATACAGGGCATTCATAATCTATTTTAAAAAATAAAACCCCGAAACCAGAAAACAGGATTCCGAAACACTAAGAAAGCCTGAGGGTTAATCGGATTACAGATTTGAGGGGTAGGATTAGTGACTATGCCTTCTGAACAGTGTCACTCTCTATCAACACAGATCATGTTCTGAACCAGGGATCAGATACAGCTTATTCCCAAGTACCAGTTCTGAGCCAGATTCTACTGTAATTGTGGTCTGTGGGAATTCTCATGCAATGAGAGAGCCAAAATGAATAAAAGAATTATAATCCAGATAAAAGGTTTTGGAAAAAATAGCTACTTATTAGAAAGTCAGCTTTTTGGAGGGATCATAATATTGCTATTGGTAGCAGACAGATAAAGTTTTTCTCTTAGTCTTTAGCTGGATTTCACTTTAATTGCAGACTACATACAGTTTCCTTGTGACTAGCAATTGTTGCTTGTTGTTACTACATCCCAGTAGCTTGCACATTGTCTCCACAAGGAACATTGCTAGCAAGGAATATGTAAAACCGAAAAAGTACGAAACTACTTCTGTTATCCAGATCTGCGTTGGAATAGGTTTGTATCTTCTGCAAGGATGTCTTGTGTCAGTATTAAGTATGGATAAAGAAAGAAAAAGCTGCTCTGATCTGGAAGAAATGAGGGCTTATAGTAGTACAGATTGAATAGCCATGTTAACATCTTCAGCCTAATCAACAGTCTCTATCACTTCTGAGTATACAAAACCCAGTATCTACACCTAATCAGGAAAACATTAAGGATATATTATTTACCAGTAAATCTATAAGAAATTACAAGATTTACTAAAGAGTAAAAGAATTCACTTCCACTTCTGGAAAAAAAAAAATTATTCATTTTTTAGTAGGTTTCAGTCTCTGGAATTTTGCTATAATTATAACTCCGTGAACTTATTTGCACAAAGGAAAAAAAAATCACCTCAAAAAATACTGCCTATATTTAAACAAGATTAGCTCTCATTTTAATATACACCATTTTTTTTCAGTCACAATCCTAACTCTTATTAAGACAGGGAAAGTGATTCTTATCAATGATAGGGTGAATAAATACTTGCAAGATTGCCACGTTGCCACAGCATTTACAATTGACCTTTGCTCATCTCAGTAATGAGAAATACAGGTCAATTCCTTGATTGCTGTAGGAAAATGGAAGGATTTCTACGAGTTGTCATGTACTTCAGGTACCAGAAAATAATATTTCTCTGAACAATCACAGTGTGCTGACACTTCAACCAAGATACTTGCACACCTTTCCTAATATTTCAGTACAGTTCTGAAATGAAAGGAAGATGGTATTTTTCTTTTAAAGATAATTTTGCTTTACCTTTAATATGAAACTCTCACCATCACAGAAAAATAAATCTGTAAATGAACAGGCATGCTTACCATTTGTGACTATGGTCACACAAAAGGAATCTAATAATTTTTTAACCTAAACTTGTTCACGCCTTGGCAGTGACCACATCTGATGCAACAATGATTACACTGAGTTTTTGGGTTTATAAGGATCCATGTCAAAAAGTGTTGCAGTTTGCTTTTCAGTATTTTTCGTTCTAGGAGGGCAGCACACCATAACAGATGAAGAAATCTGTGTTACTATACCCCTAGCCACAGCAGTAGGATTTTAAGTCAAATTTACCAACATGTCCATCAGCTATTTCATATCAACAAAACTGAAGTCCTTCAGTCTATTAGTATTACAAATCTTCCTAAGCTGATTGGAAACATGGAAATTGTAACAATGTCTTCATTAACAATGAGTATGTTGATTCAGGCTGGTTTTGTGTTTATTTCTGGTGTTACTATTTCTTTCTTTCAACATTCTTACATTTATTTTTAATGCCATAGAATGGTAGGAAGTCCATGATAAATTTTGTGTGCACAGGTAATTTATTTGAGCCTGATGTTGGCAGAGCTATTCACTAGATACTAGAATCAGCCCTAGGTCAAACAAGGACTGCACATGCATATTTTATAGCCTAGAAGTCAAAGGTTTTCTTCATTTAAGATTGAGTGGTAAATACCATGTAAAGGCAGAATGTTTCCTGGAAACCGTGTATTGCGTTGGCAGGTAGCATGGGAGACTGGTTAGCAAGTAGCAACCTTTATTTTGGGAAGACTGCTTAGTGGAAGAGCTGCAGTCCCATCAGCCTGAAAGGGATGTGATCTTCCCTGTGCCATCTGTCTGTTTGGATCTGAGGTGTGTCATTTGGCAGATGATTGCCACATGTCCCAGTCGTTGTTTTGGGACTGACTACTGAACGCATCAGACAACTTTGTGGGATGAGGTGGAAGACATATTGCATAGAAATGACAAGAGACTGTCAATGCATTTGATATTTTACCAATGTAGAAAGCTGATTAATTTGATCTTGTCATTAGTTTGATTTGTCTGTTGATTTGTTGTTGTTCATTTATAACTTTGAGTTGCCAATGTGTGGGATATGCCTTGTGCTACTTAGCAGTCTAGTTAAGAAACTCTATGCAATTAAAAACATACATGGTTTAACTCTTTCCTAGATGGCATTCTCTGACCTTGAGGAGACCTCAAGGAAAATAAAAGCAGCTATACAATCTGTTTCTTGATAAGTAACACCTTTTGTAACTATGGCCTGCATTGGAACACAGCTGCTTCTCTATGTTCTCCTTTTTTTAAAGTGGTATCAGAATTTTGGGGGACCAGCATGATAGTAACAATTAATTGGCCAGTGTAGAAGCTGTTCAACTTCTCAAAATAAAAAGAAAAAAAATTATGTACACTTCCCAGAATGCTGAAAGGAAAGGGTTTTTTTTTCAAGTTTTTAGGCATCTTAGGTATCCTCTTGATTTTTAATGCCATTGAAACCAAGTGGAGTTAGGTGCTTAAGAAATCTTTAAATCTGTCCACACAAGAATGATTTTCATTCCCTAGGGTTTGTTCAAACAAATATGGGCTTCTCTTGATCAACTTGTTCATTTCTTTCCTCCAACTTTCCAGGTGGTCTTGGGAAAAAAAGTTTGATCTTTTCCCTGCAGATTCTGCATATCTGTGAGTTTCTACCAGCAGTCTCCTGCAGGTCTCAAAGGTTCATTCCTGATGCCTGCTGGACTCGTGACATGACTTCATGACATGGGTTGCTTTAACTAAGGTCATTATCATACCACAGAATATGGGTACTTGCATCATCATCTAAGTTACATAGCCCCAAAGTTTCTAGCCCATCTAAGAAATACGTTTTGACATCCTTGCCTGAAAGATGGTAAAATGAGTAATTCATTCTTCATCTACAGGCCTTCCCTGCTATCTTCTTACTGAATGGAACCAGGAACAAAATAATTAACTTCATGAAATATGAAGTGTCTTCCTTTCTCTGAGCAGTACAAGCATTTCTGAGTGTTATTCTTTTATAAGATACCTTTCCAAAAGCATTTAATGAAGGAAAGATGAAAGCTAATGGAGCAGTGGTTGAAAGTTCCTTTTTTTCTGATTTAAAATATATATTCATTTTCTTTTCACCTCCAGTCCATATATCATTTTGCCTTACTGCTTTAAAATGGGACAAGCAGCATGCAACTCTGAAAAGTGTTCTCATTATTTTTACCTTACTATTACACAATTCAAGATGCATTGTATCAAAGACAGTATGTAAAAAGCAAATTAAAATTGAATTGCAGTAAAGCTACTAAAAGAATTCATTGCACTTCAAGGAGTTTACAATTACATACATTATGTGGTGGGAATGGACAGTTAAGTGCAAAGAATAAGTATTAATGTGCTGGTTGGTAATAACTGTTGAATCTGTGGTTATGTGTACTTCATTTGGTACATTTAATTGCAAATAATATTGGTGATTCATATATGTTCAAAGCTGCTTCATTGTGTGGAAAATCTTTTCACTTTCTTGTGTTGGGATGGAGTAATAACTTCTATGCACATGCTTCAGTAACGGATTAGAGAGCAATAACTTCCTGTACAACCACTATTTTTGTGACACTATCTTTATCTTTTCATATCTCTTATGGAAGAATTCAATAACTGGAGAGGGTGTAAGGCTGGCATTATGAACTTTCCAGGAAGGTGATTCTGCAGTAATTTGCCCTTTTAAAATTGCTTGCACAAATCACTTGGTGCATTTAAAGAATTCAGAAGATTTTAGCTATAATACTCCATTGATTCTGTTGCTGGAAAAACTGAAATTTTAGAGTGCTACTGATATATCCCATAAAATAATAATAAAAACACTACTTCTTCTAAAGCTAAGCCTGCTTTTGCATTAGGAGAAGCAAAATATTTCATTTTGTTTACTTCATTAGTGTACTTCATTCTGTAAGTTTTAGAAAATGCCTAATGACCTGATCCTGTGAAGCACTAATCAGCATTAGCTTCTGATGAAGCTGTTGGGCTCTGAGGTAGCAATGCCAGAAGAGGTGGAAAGTGTATTTTTTTTCCAGAAAGTAACATAAAGCCCTGCAATATTTCCAGTTCTCCTCCTAGTGACAGGGAGGGAGTGGGGGGAAGGGAGGGGATTAAAGCTTTAGGAGTTATAAAGGAGAGACAGATGAAATATCCAATAGTTGTGACCAATAAGGAAATCCCACCCTGACCTCACAGCATGTGCGTTCCTCCCCAGAGCTGCTGGCTGATACCTGTCCTTAGCAAAAACCCAGCTTTGAGCCTTCCTGTACTATACTATTTCATGACTAAAAAAATACTGCGTGTCCATCTGATGGAGTCCAGGTGAAATGGTAATAGTGGCAGAAGAAACTGGGGAAAAAATTATAACAAAAGGCAGCATAAGATAATTACTGTTCTTGTCCTCATTCTCTTTACAGACCTGTTACCCACACACTTAACCTATCTGGTCTTAGCATATACCTTGAAACAGAAGGTGATTAAGAATATTGGCCCAATACTTCTGCCAAAAAAAGATTTAAACTGTAATTGAAAGTTTGATGTGAAGATCTTCATTGTATTCATTTTCAGTTCTTGTTGCACTCCTGGGATACAAGAGGATGGTAATAGACTACTGATTCTTCTGTTGATTTGTGTGTACTGTTTTTCTCTGTTCTAAGAGCTTGAGGACTAACTACCTTTAAACAGCCATTCATTTTAGGGAGCTTAATTCTCTCAAGACTGCTATCATTTCCTAGACACACTATGTCAGGTCTCTCAGCCTTTCATATTTTCCTTTTGCCTTTCAGCTTGGATTTGAGATTTCCCAGCCTGAATTCATAGTACTGCTTAATCATGGGCTGAATCAATCTGGACAAAATTATTGCCAAGCTGTTCTTCTCTTAAACTTCTCAGATAGGTACTATATAACCTTTGCCAGATTTCAAGATAGTCAGTTGAGTGCCTGAAAACTTTCAGTTAATTGGCAAAGTAAGTTTCTCAGCATATCTTCACGTGATGTCTGGTGAAATACATTCAAATCATATCCAAATGTAAATAAGATTAGTTCAGAGATATACATTGATTTGGTACATTGGTTTGAAGTGAAAACTGGTCATGTATATTTATAACTTCACTATGGGCTTTTTCATCTTGACTGTTGTAAATTTTTACAATCAATAAGCAATTTCTGCTTTACTTTCATTTCAACGTTTTATTTTAAGCTTCTTGAAAAAGAAAACATTTTATTTAACTTTTATTCTCTTACAGGAAAGAATTTTGAGGAAAACAAACTTCCACTGATGCTACCAATGGAACAATCCTGAACTTCATGAAGAGTTTTGTGGTAAGATAGATATCCATCACAGTGGTCTCGAAGAAGAATGTGGTCAGGGTGAAATAATTAATTATGAGGTTTATTACTAAATTGAATATTCATGTGAAACAGCTTGGATACCGGTGTTTACTTTTGTTTGTTTGTTTGTTTGAATTTGAAATTGAATGTGAAACAGCTTGGATACTGGTGTTTACTTTTTTTTGTTTGTTTGAATTTTTGTTTGGGTTTTTTAAAATATTTTATCAATTCCAAATAATTTAATACAGCAAACCAAAATTCAGCATTCAAATATATGTTGCAAAGAAACAGTCCTGCAATTCTGAAAAGTACTTCCTTTATACTACACTAAATTCTTACACTGGTATAATTTTCATCTTTTTTTTTCTGTGAAGAAATGGAGGTAAGAAAACAGTAAGTTTTCTGGGGGATGGAGAGGGAGGCCTGGTGATAATCTCATGTAGTTAAAGCATTGTTTTTGATCTTTAGGAGAATATAGTAGCAGCTAATGCTAATTTAGAATTTAATGACCCTATGAATATCAAAAACTTAAAGATCTACTTAGGCATATTAAAACTGCTAATGACTGAATACTGATGCATTCATCATGAAGAAAAATCAGTCCTGAGAAAATACCATATCCACTCCAAATGTGCTTTAAAACTGTTTTTTAAACAGATAATTTCCCAGTGAAGACTGCTATTGTCCTCTATAGTAACGGGAGGGACACCCCCATCCCAAACACCACTATTCTGCCTGAAGGGGCAGAGCAGGGGGTCTTGCATATTTTGACAACTTCTTTCTATGCTTTCAGATATAAACCTTTCATATGAAATTAATTTTAACAGAGTTCTTTGGTGGGAGTTCAATTTTTTTTGTCAACTACAACACACTTTTATGGCTTGTTAGTTTCTAGGTATCAGTCCTTATTCACAACTTTCTGTAAGAAACAGTTTATGCAAGAAACTGCTTGGACATCTATCAACATGAAATGATTACTCTTATTAATATTAATAATGATATTTTAAAACAGATATAATTTCAGTAATTTTAATGTACTTTTTTTTTTCTTAGTAGTGGAAATTAATACAGCTGGACTTTGCCCAAGATTAAAAAAATCACCACTTCCTGGATTTAGTGACTTTTTAAAAAAATCCTCATTCTTAAACATCAGAATAGAGCAGTTCTGTAAGTCTGCTCAGGCTATACACTTTATCACGTAGGTCTTACAGTAAGAATCTACAATTTAGACCAGATGGGTAACACTGCTGCCTTTCCCGAGGTTACTGCTGAAGATAGTATCAGTCCAGTAGTAATTATCCTCAGGATTTTGTGTGGCCTTTCTGAAGTGTACCAATTAGTGACACTGCAGCCTGAAAAGAAGTGAGGTTCCTTTCTGTCAAATTGATTTGTTGCCAGACAATAGGAAAGTGTTTGTATTTCCTGGTCAGTTACAGACTTCCTTAGGTAATGGAGATCCTTATCAAGTCTTCACCAAAGCTACCTTGGTGTGCTTCAGAAATGAAAAATACAACTTGTAGCTTCCAAATTTACTCTTTGCTCTGAGATGAAGTGTCTCTGATAAGAAACGTAGGACATTAAGCTGTGTTCAGAGACCATATTCAGGAAGCAATCAAGACAGTAAGTTGTGGAGATACCTCAAAAGGTATTTACACATTTTTCAGCAATATATCTGATTTAAAGTCAGATATAATGCTGAGCTTCTTAATAAATAGGATGAAAAATGGTATAGATTTGTTGTTATAGTAATGTTATAAAAAAATATACCTTCCCTAGGATGGCTATGTTCAGTTCAGGGCTCTCCAAACTACACAATAGATGAAAAAGATATTTAGTGATATGAACCAGGGCTCTGTTTGACAGAGGCAGAATAATATCTGACAAAGTTATCGTCTATCTGTCGGTAGCACCAACGGTGCATGGACAGCTCAGGTGCTCATGAATCAGCCATTGTACAACGCAGCGGCAGCATTTTAAGGTAAACCATAAGCTCTGCCAACCTGTAACTTCTCTGCTTGTCATTAAGATTTTTCAGACTGATTAGGAGCAAATAAAATTCTCATGTGAAGCAAGATTGAAAAGATCAAGACTTCATCCTTGATAAGGAGTGGCACAAGTGACAAATGAAAGTGAACATGACACAAATATACATGGTATATTTTTGTGTATATATATATATGTTTGTATACATATAGGAGAGATGTAAGTGTGAATATTACCCCTTTGACCAAAGAAAAACTGGGGATGGCCTGTTAACACGGAAAAGTGGCTGTTGAAGAGAGAGGGAGGGAAACACCTTGCCCTGCAAAAGCAGGTACAGAAGATGACACAGGAAGCAGTAGAACATATTGATCAACAGTATTTTGGGGACCCGTAGAGATTCAGAATAAAAAAATGGAAATACAGGTGGAAACCAACAAAAATAACTTATCTCAGGAAGTTAATAAGTTAACAAGCTGTTTCATTAGGCTAATTAATTTAATGATTTTAAAGTACTGTCGTGGTAGAAAATCTTGGAAGAGGCATGTCTTTGCTTTCAGAATATAAGCAAATTATTATTCTCCATGAGAAAGGAAGACATTCCCCTTCCCCTAAGGAGCTTAGTTAAGTTGTAATTTGTTGTAAAAATCATAGTCTGAATGAAGGAAGCAAATATAAAACATTCAAGGTCCTGTCCAATCTGACAAATCACAAGAGTAAATGTCAGCATATGAACAAGTGATTTTCCACTGTTCTTTGTCCTTCTTGGTTAAGAACATTAATAATTTCTGTTTGTAACTCTTATCTCAAGAAACCCTACCAAAAATTTAAACATATATAATGCAAATGGTTTCATTTGGTTTCTGTAATAACAGAATGAAGAAAAAATGCATGAACAGAAGCAGAGAAGCTGTTCTTAGGATATCAAATAAGTCGGTAGAAAGCAGCTGGAGAAGTAACTAGGTGTGAAGGGAAAACATAAAGGAATAATGAGGAATATATCCCAATTTAACTCCACCTCACACAGCTTCAAAGTCCACTCCAAAGCAGTCCAGGAAGGCTTCTGCTTAGTATTAGACTAGAATTCAAATCATCTCATTACTGAACCTTGTAGAGGCAAAGGTGACCATGATTCACTGAAGAGGTTACTTGCATCAGGATTTCAGTCTGGATGCACAGTAAATTCACTGTCCTTCTGAACCTTCTGCACTGCTGGGCAGGGTATGGATGGAGTCTTACCAATGAGGGAACAGCATGAAAGGAAGAAAATCTGCCTCTGATAGAGGGGTAGTAGTTGCTTTTCTACCTGGAGTACAGAAGAGACCAGAATTTAGCTCACCATAATTGCCTTAGTGGTGCCCCTGCAGAAAACATGATTTGTTTCCATGGAAGTTTGTATATTATGGCTGCAACCAATTTGTTGTGTTAAATTTTAACGGTCTGTGTTAATTGTGCATTGTCTACCAATCTGTTACCAGTTTGTTGCATCCAATTTACAGACTACATTGCTGAAATTCTCCCATCAATTTGTTGCATTATTTCCTGTGCAGTTTATGTTACCCAAAGGAATACACCTGATATGCAAAGCCAGGAATTTATTGTTAACTTAATTAAAGTCTTCATGGTCTAATCAAAGAATTATTATTAGTTCTGTTGCAATGAAGCTAACACTGAAAGTTCATGTGGTGTAGGGATAAAGCTGATAGATTTCTCCTTTACATTCCCTAATGTTATGCTCCTCTTTCTAGTAACCCTTTGACTATTGAGGCTGATGATTTTAGCCAGAGATTGGAGAGTTACAGCCAGTTGTGAGCATCTAATGTCCTTTGCCAAGAGGTCTATCTTGCGCATGGTGGGTGTTTCCTGCTCTGAATTTTTTGGGTCTACTTTATTTTTATTCATTTGCTAATGCAGACCTTTTACTTGCTCCTGGTTTGCAGTTCCATGGTATATATGAGTTTACTACATAGTGTGATCTAAGATTTTCGAGACTTGTTCTTTGGTTTCTTTGTTACTCTTAAAGCTGGTTTTATCTAACTCCTGTGTTTGTGTTTCTTTAGTATCCAATACTTGACCATTGCTGTGTTTTTATAGTCCTGGGCCTCCAGTATAATCCTGTTCCTGTATTTTCAAATTACCTATTATCCCATGCTTGTATTCGTGTGTGATGCATTTTATTCTGCTATTACTCTCTATTAGTTAGAGAAGTCTCTATATAACACAGTTGTACGAAGCTAAGCAAAAGCAAAACCAACTAAATTAATAGCTAGACAGATGTTTCTACAGTTGTGGACCAGGAAGGGTATATTGGCTGAGAGAAAAAGCTGCAAGGCATCACCAACTGAATTGCTGCTGACTTTCCATACCTCTGTTCGTACTATTGCTGGATAATGTTGCATGAAAAAATAAAGCTGGGAGAGCACCAGGTCACTAGTGGGCACTGTCTTTCATATAGCTAGAGTTCTTTCTGAGCATAGTCAGATCCAAGACAGAGTTGGCATTTGTTTGAGAAACATTCTGTAAGAGGGCTTGGAGGAGTCAGCTGAGGTGCATTAGGAAAAGGTCATCCCTAATATGGTATCACCTGGTAATATTTTCTGGGAGAAACACCCCATATTAAACCACAAGTCTAAGTAGTGTCAAATAATCGTAGCTTTGGGTTTTTTGTTTGTTTTAATTTATTTTTTATTTGTTTAGATTGACTGCAAAGTCATATAGAAAATACAATTTCTGGTTATATTACTTATCCCTATTTTAATTTCCTAAAAAAAGAAAAAAACCCTCATCTACCACAGGTTCTTTAGTGTTGTTCCTATGCTTTCTATGGTGCCGCAGTAGGCAGAATGGTTCTTTCTTTCACAACGATAAACAGCAGTTTCTCCCAGTTGCAAGTGGAAATGAAAAGATTCATATTTCTTTTCTGCTTTATTTTCATGATGATGGTGGTGAGAATACTGATTTTTTTAAACTCTGCTTCATGCTTCAAATATATTTGAAGGTTTTCATCTTAGTATTATGTTTTACATTTAATGTGAAGTACATGGACACTGTGGAAAATGCAGATGTAAATTGTAATCATAATTTGCAAATTATAAGTAATTGTTATGAAAACAGAAATGTCCTGGATATCTAGAAAATGGGGAAAAATGAGATAATGGAAAGGGGGAAAAAAAATTAAGTCCCTTGAATTTCTCACCCTTTCTTGCTCATGAATGTATAAGCTGTTAGCTTTTCTTTTGGGCTTAGTGTTTGTCCCTTGCCCTTGCGTGCCAAGGAGATTTTTTCTTTTAGCCTGCTCTCCCTACTTAAACATTTTCAGATTGTGTAAAGATGTCTTTATAACAATACTTTGCTTTATGGCAAGAAGATCATTACATTTTGATGTTGCTGCAGTAAAATTAGAGGATATGATGAAGTTAAGTGTAGAAAATGCTACCAAAGCAGCACAAAAAGGTCGTTAAAAACAGACAATTTACTGGAAACTTGGGGAGAGGGAGAAGCAGTGGAGAATACCTTTTTCCTGTTTTCTTATATGATTTAATATCTCAAAATGTGATTATATTTCTAACAGCACCAAACCCCATGCCTTTTGCAATACTCCTTTTCCTTAAGGTCTCTCTCGGCACAAATCTGGAAAATTCTTGAGTTAAGTCCAGATGAACAATGAAAAGCTGATATTTTATGTTACTTGTCATGTTTTGTGTCTTCCTGCATGGATCCCAGGATTTGAGAAAGACATTTCATATTTCACCCATTCTTACTAAACTGCATTTATTGTACTTGCAATTAAAAATAAAAAGGGGAACTAGTTTTAAAAATTCTATGTATCTGACATCTGGAAATGAGATGTCCTATGAAAAATTCTAATTTCAAAATAAACCTCATCTAAGTAAACTAAATTTTTCATTGAATTTTTGTCATACTTATTTGAAGATTATATCCATTCAAGATGACAGGACAAGGGCTAACAGGTTTAAATTGAAAGAGGATAGATTCAGATTAGATATCAGGAAAAAAATTCTTGCCGGAGAGGGTGGGGAGGCACTGGGACAGGTTGCCCAGAGAAGCTGTGGATGCCCCATCCTTGGAAGTGTCCAAGGCCAGGCTGGATGAGGCTTGGAGCAACCTGGTCTAGTGGAAGGTGTCCGTGCCCATGGCAGGGGGATGGGAACTAGATGGTCTTTAAGGTCCCTTCCAACCCAAACAGTTCTATGATTCTGTGATAAGTATCTGTAATTTATGTAATGAGTTTTAATTCTGCTGGTGGTGGCAAGATCTGTTGCATCTTTTGGAATTTTGTGCTTTGAATGCCATATTGTGAGGATAAACTCTTGCACCACTTTATATATTTGCATGTAGTTCAGGTCAAGAAGAAGAAATGCAGTTAAAACAAGAAGAAAGGAGAAAAAATGTAATTCCCTGCTTGACTTCCTTTGTGATTTTGGTTTGGAAACTGTAGCATCATGAGGTTCTAAAGAAATCTTTCTCTCTGTGAACTCCAGAAAGCATAACATAGATAAGACCCTAAAAAAAGAAAGAGAATACTTTTCTCCAATAGTGTAAGAAACTTTTTAGCCAGAAAAAATACAAAAAAAATAAAGAACTTTGAGTGGTCTCCCATGGAAAAAAGTTAGGACATGAACAACTAGAACAACCTTCCAACAAGGTTTTTTTTGTTAAATCCACCAACGTTATGAACGGTGTGTATGTGTATAATGAAAGTATGTCAGATAAAATTCAAGTTTACTCTTTTGATAGAAAAGTTGTGTGTAAGAATTATGATTTCTTATTTATATATGGGGAAATTAAAAACCTGCAGATTCACAGCACAGCAAATTGAGAATAGCTACTATGTCCCTCAGAAATGGGTGTATTGTCTGCTTCATTTTTTGGTGGGATGTTTGTTTTTTGGGTCAGTGTCATTGTCAGTCCTTGGAGATTTAACTTATTTGTTCAAAAGCAAATTTTTTTAGAAAATTGTACTAGTGGAAGGAAGAAGATTACAATACTGGTCAAAGAGGCTGAGCACTAGAGTCTGCATCAGTGTATTCCTTTTGTTTGATATTTAGAGAACAGTTTCATGAATGATTTTAATGAAATTTTGATAAAAAATGGAACCTGTCACCGGTAACATACAATGGACCAGGAAACAAAACATATTGAATTTAGAGTTTACATTTTGGTTATTGTCTCCATGTTTATTGATCCCTCCTACATTTCTTCCTTATTTGCTTGTCTCATATAATTCTATGAGATAATTCTGGGAACATTTCTGTTTCACTTTAAACTGAAAGCAGGCACCGTATGGCCTGCTCAACTGACACTTCTATCTAAATAATTAAAGTGACTGTCCATTAAAGATTTGCAGCTTCATGACACATTTCCCAGTCATGACAGTCCATCATTTAGGAGGTCAGCTCAACCTTTCCTGCATTTACTTTTCTGTAAATTAACATCTGTCCATAAAAAAAGTATTGCTGTCAGAAATAAGCTGAGATACTTTAATATGCTAGTGATGATTGAATATACGCCAATATAAAAAGAAGTTTCCAGGAAAACAGATTTTCACATCTCTATTCTAAATCAGTATCTTTTTAAATTCATTGGCACTGATTTAGCAGTGATGAAAAGACAGGGCAGTAGTATCTGACTTTCTGAAATGGTCATGAGTTTTCTTCCAATTGCAACAAAACAAATAAGATTAAAAAATAAAATCTCTTTTTACTATTGCAGAAATTAATTTTACTTTACTTTGAAGAAGTTCTTAACTCAGAGCTTTTTAGATGACATTATTTTAGGGTATGTAGTAAAAAAATTATGAACACTCTTTAGATGTTACCATCTTCCTTTTCATTCCCTCAGATTTTGGCAAAAATTAGAATTGTTTCCTCTCCCAGAGGAAAGGAAGTAGAGAAACACTCTACTGTTTTAATAATATCTGCAATGGGATTCTTCAACTTTTTAAAACTCAGATGCTGTAATTTTATGATTTAGCAATGATATGCACTGAAATGGTCTATTTCAACCCTGGTCTTTCCCTGTCTTTGTCTCTGGCTTTGTCTTCTGGCTTCCTGGGGAGTCCATACATATGTCTCTGGGAAAAGGGACAGAGTCAGGCTATGGATGTCCCTCCAAGCCCAACCTCCCTTCGTTGGGCAGGTTCCTTTTCCTAATGACATCTCTGCTGAATGTAAAACAAATGCAGTCTCCAACAGATCCTGTGCTAATAGATATTTAAAGAAGTATGAAGAAAGACAATTAAACCTTGCGTAGTGATTAACCACTTGATGCCCCTCAGTTTGTAGTGTTTTCACCCAATTATTCCTAAAAGAGAACAAGTAAAATGAGGTGTCAGGATA
>NW_010257250.1:88222-96239 GCF_000690775.1 Eurypyga helias
AATGAGTATGAAAATGGATTTGGGACACTTCGGCAAGCAAAATGAAACCTAAATCACTGACGAACTTTTTTTGGGTGTGTTGCATGGCATCATCTTGTAACCCGCCAAATCTTTAAAGGTCTCTTTCTGAAATACTTTCATGCTTGGATATTAATAAAGAAGCTTTCTTTGTAGTTGGTTCTTTCTTCAAATTGTCCCAGTGAACCAGCCCCTTTCAAATCAACAGGCATTCAGAGAGATGTTAACCTCATAGATAAAAATCCTTTGCATAACATACCTATTTGCTTACTGACGAATTGCTTCAAACTGCAACCTTCAAATTACTTCTTACAGCCTAACCTATTTATGTCAATGCCTTTACTAAAGATTGCCTTCCAGAAGGTCAGGCGTTACATTATTAATCAATCATTGCTGTCCTTTTGACTCATTAGCCTCAATTTCCTTCATTACGACTAAAAGGATTGTAGGGGTTCATCAAAAAGCAGCACAGCAAGGAGCTAATGGAGGAAAAGGAACATTCTGCATGGGTAAGTATTAGTTGTAACTGGACAATTTCGGAGGATTTGTTCAACAACACAACAAATACTTTCATTAGACCACATAATTTTAATTATCTTTCTTTTTCTGGAGACATGCCAGAAGGAAATTAGGAGTGAAAATGGGAAAGAAAAATCAAAAATGTAAGTGTGCCTAGATGATGCCATGGTCAGGACAGGAAAGGATTCAGTGGAAGACTTGGGAGAAGAAACATGTTGTGATTTTAAATGCATTTTCTCCTGTTTGTATGTATTTCCTTCTGCTTCTAAATTAGAATACAATGGATGGGGTATGAGGAAGGCTGTTACATAATTTGCCCTTTTTTTTTTCCTGTTTCTCTGTTGATAAAATAGAGATACTGATCATTATGCTTTCCAAAATCTTTTGCAATCTACCCCTTATATATATACACACACGTATAAGGTGGTAAGCACACGTGTTATGATTATAAATGAGCACGTCTGTAGAATGTTTTACACTGTTTCAATTTAAGTTCCTAATTAATTTAACTATGAAAATGGTGTGATGTGGAAGAGTCTAATGAATTGATGAGGTCCAGTTTGAGCCCAAACTTATAAAAGATAAGTAGCAAACACTTCTATGAATGCATTTGTTGTATAACTCCAGAATAATGTGACAATTTAGTAACACTGCCATTTCAATTCAGGAGTTTCCAATACAGAAATTTATTTCAAATCGGACAATGTATACATTGCAATTTTAAACTTCTTTCATGATGGAATGAATCCTCCCACTTTAAAAACCAAACCAAACCAAAACAACCAAAACCAAAACACTATCCCTGTACATTGGGTTGGTGGTTGCAGTGCAGGCTATTAATTTAAAAGAAGATGTAAAAGAATCTTTTTCTCTCAGCATGTTTTTAAAAGCTGCTGTGAATTGAGGCATGGAGTGTTCTTATTTCGTCCTGTGAAAAGCCTATTTAAGCAGGTGCAAACTGTAGTGTTTATTCTGGTATTGTTCACATAATTTTGAACAGATGTCAATGCTTTCCCAGTGTGCAAGAACCTAGAGACTCACATATGTTACATGTCAGTAGTTGCAGTGCAAACCTCTGATAAGAATGTTTATACTTATTCTGATATCACTGGATGGTATTTCAAATGCATCTGTGTTGTAAATTCTGACATTATAAATAACAAATGTAGCACAACAATTCTGTTCTAATTTTCCAGACTAGAAGAAAAGAACCCAACCTTCTCAACTTTCTACACTGTGTATCTAGAGCTTTGGTCCCCACAAACTACTTTTCAGAATATGGAATAAACATTTGATATCTTATTGATTTTTTCATTTTACTGTTTCCTTGCCTTCACGGCTCCCTGAAGAATTCAACTTAAATTTGATCTAAATATTCATGCACATTATGACTCAATCTCCAAAATTCCTCTTGCGTTTTGTAGTACTCTCTACTATTGAACTGTAATGGGGACAGTTCTGCTTCCCTTTAAGTCAGTATTGCATTGTCTGTTCTAGAGACAGTGGTCTTAGAGAGGGTGGGGAGGCACTGGCACAGGTTGCCCAGAGAAGCTGTGGATGCCCCATCCCTGGAAGTGTCCAAGGCCAGGCTGGATGAGGCTTGGGGCAACCTGGTCTAGTGGAAAGTGTCCCTGCCTGTGGCAGGGGGGGTGGGACTAGATAATTTTTTTGTCCCTTCCAACCTAAGCCACTCTGTGATTCTATGGTTTCTCTTTTCCAGTCACTGGGAACTTTGTCTCACTGCCATGACTTTTCTAATATGATGGAGAGTGGCTTAGCAATGACATCTAGCAGTTGCTTTGGGATCCTGGGGCACATCTCATTAGGGTCCCATAAACTTGTGTACATGCATGTTCCTCAGGTGGTCTCAAACCTAGTCGTCTCCTATGATGTGTGAGATTTCATTCCCCCAGTCTCTGCTTTGAGATTCAGAATAGCCACGATAATAGCCATTTGTTTAATCTTTCTTTATTTAACCCATATATGAACACATATCTGCAGCCACTTTACTGCTTTAAAAAAGTTGATTTTTACTTTGAAACACAACTAAAATCTTTGCTTTGGCATTGGCTCTTTCTAGGCACTATCCATTGAAGATTGTCAGCTGTCAGGTAACACTAGAGCTCCTGGAAACATAAAATGGACATCAGTATCTAATTAGTAAGTGAAGGAATGAACAAATAAATAATCCAGTAATAAATATGTGATCAACTTCTTGCAACAGACTTCATTAGCTAATTGTTTTTTCTGCCGTCTTTATTTCTTTGACTGTTACAATGCTACATATGGTAAGTAGCTTGTGGCTGTGCTTCTTGTATCCACCTCTGTTGATGGGAACTCAGAAGGAATGATTTCATTTAGGAAACAATCAAAATACAAAGGGTAGTGCAAAATATGGGTGTTATTGCAGAAGAATAGGCTGTAACAGGTTCCTGTGGTTATGTGTAATTTCTTTGATTCTCTGTGGTATTCATTTTCCATTCATCTTTAGAAATACTGATGCATTCACTCCCCTTTCAAATTCAGGTTTAACTTAGTTGGTTCCTTTTAAGATCTCTTATTTCTTCTATGACCTGTGGCTAGAGGTTTCATTGATATCTGGTAAATGATATTTTTGTAATTGTCTGTCACCCTTTTTTCTTCAAAGGCATTTTCCTATTTATTCTCATATCTCAGTCATGGTCTACATATATATATATATATATATGTATGAATTCAGCTGCAAATTTACCTATTGCTTTGCAGAACTTTATTTCTTTACAATGCATGTTCATAGCCAACCAGAACTCTATTTCTTCACAACGTATATTCGTAGCCAAGCCTCCTTTTATATTTCTGAATTTCTGTGGTATCAACCAAGATTTTTCAGAGCACAAAGTTATCTCCACCACCCCTTGTATCTCAGTAAATTGCTGCATCCGTCAGAGACTGTTACATACCTTAAGATTTGTTTCTCTGAATATTGCTTGATGGAAAGGAACTTTCTTTTTCATGGCACTTCTGCCCTAGACTGGGTTGAAATCCAACTGGTTCTTTCCTTAGGTGCGCTTGAAACGAAAGTGTTTTAGAGTCTTCACTTCTCCTGGAAAGCAGGAGAATATGACAGCATTTACAACACCTTTCTTGGCATATGGAGTATCATGACTTCTTTTTTAATTATTCTGGATGCTATTTCTGCCTTCTTTGCTAGAGGGTCTGATAAATATATGCGAAAGTCTCATCATCACAACAGGTACATTCCAGCATTTCCAGTATCACTTTTCCTTAGTGACTGCTTTCACAAGTATTTTAAGCCTCTTTCTCAACTTTTCCCATGTTGTGTGAGCTTACTACATGTAATTGTGGTGATTTCATTTCTTTCTCAGTCAATAGTTGTAGTCACTCATAGGAGACACAGAATATAATTCTTTCTAGTTCTTAGCTTATTTCCTTTGTTGGTCTTAACATCAATTTTTGACCTATCTTACATAAAAATGATTTTGGCTGAAGGTTACTTGAAGGGTCTGTTTTAATTCCTGTGTCTAAGGTGTTTTTGTAAAAATTCTCTCTGATCTTGTTTCCAGGCTTTTGATGTTTTCATGGCTAAAGGTGCCTGGGTATCAGATAAAATTTCCTTATTACATTGCTAGATCATTTAAGGATTGGTTTTCAGAACTTTGGGGTCCCCCCCCCTAATGGTACATGATTCCCTATATGCTGACTAAAGAAGCAAAATATCCACCAAGAAACATCAAAGTGAATTGTTGACAGGTTGTGAGATGAAATATAAATCAGATTTATTTGCCTTGGGAACAGTTTTCTTAAAAAATAAAAACGATCCTGTGGATTCAGACATTAGATGAAGCATAGGCAGGTTGCCTTCCATTTTTCATATTAAAATGACTTTTTAAGAATTACTCACTATGATACACCATTTGGGCATACACCTCCCTTCAGGGCTTAACTTTTTAGATGGGCTAGAACACAGAGGGCCAAAGGATAGTTAAGAACACACTAATCTCAGAAAGTACTATTCTCCGATTATTTCTGAAAAGGTAAAATTCAGCTGATGCTTTGAGACATCCTTGTGGAAATGGAAGAAGCTCTGGCACTAACATATTTCCTGAAAAATGTACAAATAAAAAATTAATTCATATTTATTTCTAGATATTTTTGACACAGATATCTATTACTGTCACTGTTTCACAAACAAGAAAACAGAAAGCTTGAGAGAGTGACTGGATGGTTGAAGGTTTCTTACCACATTCACGTGGTCGGTGGGTGGAACATATGATCAAAACCAGCTTTAGTATTTCTGCAGTGAAACATTTCTTTTCTTCTTCCCTAGTTTCCACATCAAGAAAATCTGCCAACCTACTCAAAAGACTAGAGTTCCAAAAATCCTTTCTTTAACCCACAGTGGTACTCAGATTTATCGTAGGTGAGACCAACTCTGGTATATTAGAGATGCCTAGATCTGAAATATGTCAGTTTTGGAGCAACAATATATGCAAAAAGCACACAAACAGTATTTGCATTAAGATATGCAATGTTATGTTTTTTTTGAAAAATGCAGACTGTTGATATTACCATAAGCAGGTTTAATATCCCTTTGAATTAATCAATATTCACCTTGACCATTAGCAGTCTCTTTTTGTTTTTTAATTTTTATTTTATTGCTTTTATAAGTGTTTTGTTCAGTGAGATTTATTAGGGGGTTACATGTAAAGGTGTGTTTAGATTTTGTGGCAGTGTGGCTCTAAGAGTCCAGATAATGCTGATTATCTAGACTACCAGGCTGAAAAGGGAGGATCTGTAGGTTGTTACTTGCATAGAAATTATCCAGGGTGGCAGAGAAAGCATGGTGGGGAAAGAACTTGTCACACATTTCTGACAGGGTATGCGATGGAGGTTACAGACAGAACAATAATTGTCGAATTTGCTGGAGGAAGCTTATATGATGAAAAGCTTTAGAGAGGACAAAAGCAAGGGATGATAAGACTAGCTGAGGTATGTAGGACAGAGAAAAAAGGCAAAGACAGACATGCCTGCTGGTTGTCTTCTTTTCTTTATTTAGAATTTTGCTACGTGCCAATGTACAAAAAAATACAATCTAATAGGAAAGATAAAGTACTGAGCAAAAGAAGGCCTGATCCCATGCTTTGCAATACGCGTTCTGTTTGTGAACTACAGAGTACACATCCACCTGAATTATGCAGTATTTATGAGACCTGAAGTCAGATCCAGCAACAAATCTTGATGTTTGTTTAAATATTGAATCATTCTCTGTTCTTCTGCAAACTATTTTATATGCTTGTACTTGGTTAAGATAGAAAAAACTTGTTTCCTTCTAGTGTGTAATGGGCATGTGGATATATCTGAATGTAATGTGTGTGGACTTGTGCATGTGTGTTTCAGTAATTTTTGGTTTAATGTGTAAAGACTATTCCTTCCTTGATAAAAATTCATTGATATGAAACGTAAGTCACAGGACCAGATCCAGGAATATAGTGACCGCATAGATGTGAAACAAGCTGTCGCACTTGAGTTCAATGGCTAGGTTATGATAAACATGCATTTTCTGCCTATATATATATATACTTCAGTATATACCTGTGCATATTTTTATTTATGTACGTATTTCTACTTGTATACATAGGCATGTACCTATATATTATCTACATACATTTTTCCTGAGGTGTTATATATAATTGGTTTCCAAACTGTGTGCCTGCAAGTAATAACAAAAAAAATTTGAAGCAATTTATCAGACTTACTTCTCTAGGAACTGAGTTTGTTGACCCCAGGTAATGACTCTTATTTTTCTAAAATTAGAAGCTAATTCTACCATGTAAGTATTTTAACAATAACAGTTACTACTTCTGTCTGTGATGGATTTGAATGTATTCACTAAATAACTTTTGTAAAATTTTAGACATTTTGTCTTCGAAAGTAAATGAAGCAAAGAGCATCCATTTCTAATTTGGTAGGATACTTGTAAAAATATGCAGCATCAATGAGAAAGATAATGCATCTGGTTGTAAGAAGCATTATAATGCAGATGAATTAGCACAGTGTCCTTTTCTCGGACCTAATGTCATGAATCAGGAAAATGGTAGAAACTATAACTGTGAAACTAAAGTGTATTATAAAGCATAGGTTAATACAGGCATTTGGCCCTTCAGTGAAATATTAACTTTGAATACTCCACACAGTGTTATATTAAGGCAATTGTGCTGGGTTCAGTCAGAAAGAGTTAACTCTCTTTACCGTGGCTGCTATGGAGCTGTGTTCCTGGATGCAGAGAGCAGCACTGATCAGGTCTCAGCTGGCGCTGGGCAATGCCTGCACTGAATTCAAGGTCTTTCTCCGCTTCTGACCCTGCAGCTGCGTTCCCAGCTCTCGCTGTCTTGCTACAGACAGTGCTGGGACACACAGTTCAGGCAGCTGACCCCAACTGACCAAGGGAGTATTTCATCCCACAGTACATCATGCTTGGGGCAGAGGCGAGAAGAGGTTCTGGGGGCCATTACTCCCTCTCTTACTCTCTTGCTCATTTACTCCCGTACACTTGCTGACACTCTGCCTGACTCCTGCGTTGGCTGCTGTGCTCACTCCTGTGCTGGCTCGTTCAGGAGGGAGTTGGTGGGTTGGTTTAGTTTTCCCAGTCATGCTGTCGCTGATAGGGTTTGTTTGGAATCTGCTGCTACAGCTCTCCGGGCCTTGCCCTCGGCCTGCAGCTCTTGGGCTGCAGTCGCTCTCTCGGCCCTCCGTCTCTCTGTCTCTGACTCTCCCTTCTCAGGACCTGGTTGTGCACTGGTTGGTGAGTGGTGAGCAACTGTATCAGAATTGTATAATAATTGTATCATATGGTGACATATGTTTTAATTTCTATTATTTTGATTACTTCTTATTAGTAGTATTAGCTACCAAGAATAGCTTCCTTATTTCTTTTTCCTCCAATTCTTCCCTTCTGCTGGAGAAGGGGAGGGGGATTTGTGAGGGCAGCTTCATGTTATTTTGCTAGCCAGAGTTAAACCACGACAGCAGTCTAGCAGAATGTGAACAGAATTACCTATGCACTGGCTAATACTGTGTGCAAACAAAGGTGGCCTTTGCTAAATCTTTTTTTTTTTTTTTTTTTAGAATATGCCTTTATATAAGATTTCAACACATTTCTGATATACCATAGGGAAATAGGAGCAGCTGTTAGCATTCAAAGTATGGTGGGTTTGCATGCACCTTCTAGTAATTTCTGGGAGTGGTACCTGTGTAACAGCTCTGCTGACCACCTTACAGCCTTGCGATGTGACTGAAGCTGCAGTAAGGTGTGAGAAGTCTGATTGCTCCTCACCAGGGCTTTATCAGTCATAATATTGTTAGTTTGTGTTGGCTGTGAACTGAAACATTCACTAAAATGGAAGAAAATACATCTTCACTGTGGGAACAAATCTGACATGTCCAAGGGTTAGGCACTGCAGAGAAATCGGACGCGTTGAGG
>NW_010257250.1:96255-110185 GCF_000690775.1 Eurypyga helias
GGTCAAAGCTGGAGAAGAATGAGTCTTCAGAAATGGAGAGAAGGGGGATGAGAGGGGTTAGGAGCTGGCAGCAGCCGTGTCCATCAGACTAGAGGAGGAGAAGCTCCTGGGTGTGAGGGTGCCCCATGCCAGGCTACAATGGACCAGGAGGGAGGGATCCTTTCAATTCCAAAGCCCACTGGACCTGGCAGCTTCCTTTCTGTATAAGCAGCAATTCATCAAAGTGACGTAACTGAAAATAATAAAAAGTGACTTTGTGGTTAATGAGAGACTGAGATAGATCTGCTGAAAATTTTGCTTCTCAAATGTGTTTGAAATCAATAAGAAAACAGGAATTCATGCAGTTAATAAGGCAAAATGAGACAGAGATAAAGTATACGGTAATAAATGAATGAAGGACTGGGTAAGTAAACAGAAGAGAGGGAGATAGATACACTGTAAGATGAAGATGGTCAGTGATGTTTGTTGTTGCCCAGTAGCAGTAGTTCAAGGAATACATAACAAGGCTTTCAATAAAAGCATTCGTGTCAGACACTACAGTCTGCTAGCAAATGGAAAGACAAATGCATGAACATATAGCTAGAAGACAAATAGATGACGATGATGCAGAAGTCTTGCTGGGCGCTTAATACATTCACCAAATGTGGTAGTGCCACAGAAATAGCCACTTGTCACATGTCACATGAAATAGCTTAGCAAAAAAAAGGCTTTTTTTTTTTTGTTTGTTTTTATACTTGCTACCTATGGTGCATCGTCACAGCAGGCTTGTGAGAAAAGATTAGTCACTGCCTGATGTTTAGATAAAATACTAGTAGAGGTGTTCACTAAGGCTAATTTTAGTCCTCCATGATTAGGAGTCCTCTCTTGTTCAAGGCAGGAGTTTATGCCTTCTGGGAGATAGTCCATCCCCACATGCAACTAAATAAATCCAGTAAAATGTCATTAGCAGAACAACCCTGCTGCACACTACCTGCCCTAACCCTCCTCCCCTTCAAACCCTGGTGACCATCCCAAAACTGCTACCATGCTGTTGCTATTGAACAAAACCTGGCCGGTGTCTGGGATGGGGCTGTCTGTTACGCCAGGGAATGTTGACAGTGAAACACAGACTGCTGAGGACAGGAGCTTTGAGAAGTGTTACGACCCAGGTACTGTAGGCACATGTCTTAGCACTGGTTTTAGAGGATACCTAGGAAGATTAATTGTGGCTTCTATGAGGTAATTATCCTATCCACAGCCTTTTAAAAGTAGGGTGAATTTGACACGAGCTTTCTGGGCTCTGACAGAAAAGAGTGAGTGAGCGCTGTCATTCATCCATAGGCCAATCTGGAGCTTGTACACTCTTCAGATTTCAGTGCAAATGAGGAATGAACCAGGACAGGGCTCTGACTTTGCCGTCCAGTCATAGGAGAAGAGCATGGGATGGGTGGTGTATCACTTCATGACTCCCATTCAAATGTGGGCAGGGCAGCATCGTCAGAGAAAATGTGGTATTATCATATAAAGTATTGAGAAGGAAGAGAAGACACAGCTGCTGCTTTCTCTGCAGTCTACTCCTGAGACAGCACTGCTTCAAATTAACTGTATCTGAGGGTTTGTGGGAAAGCTCCAGGCCTGCCAAACAGAAATACTTGAATGAAACCTTTCAACAAGGCTGTTAGGCTTGTGAATCTGATGGGGAGAGATCTTCAGATATGAAATGGTGAACTGGTAAGTGCATGGTTCTCTTCAGTTAAAGAACAGGCTGATGATGCAGAAGACTTGAACTGTCTACAGAATGAAAAGAGAATGGCCTAAAGGGACATGTCAAGATGTTAAATTGACCTTATAGATTTACAGTGACCTTTGGTGAGAACTGTAGAAATGATGCATCATGTTGTTACTGAAACCAACGTGACACTTCCAATACATGTAAAAATATGTGTGCCATGGAAAATGTAGTCATTAATGATAATAAGGTAAAAATACAATTTTAAGCAAGAAGTTTAAATTAGTGAGCAGCAGTGTCTGCTAGGTGAGATGTGGTCTGTAATAGAATCAAACAAGTATAAGCTATATGCAGATTCAGAATGGTTTGAACAGGTTCCCAGCTGAGCACTACTTAGTCAATTCTTCCTTGGGGATAAAAGCTAATCTTTTGGCTGTTTGGACTCATTTAACAATATGAGATACATTTTAGGGTCACCATGAGACAGAGGAAGATAAGCATATCCGTTTTTTTGTCTGGGTTGGAAATAGTTGGTAAAGATCTTATGTATTTATGAAAAATCATCAGAAGTGGAATGACAATTACACTATATTCTGCATTTTCTTGGTATGAAAAGCCCTGCCATGAAATGGCTGGAATGAATGTGTGCTGAACACACGAAACCATGACAAAATATAGATGTGTGGGTGTTTGTGTGTGTGCATCCAAATAAAACGATTCCCTAACTGGGGAAATGCCATGTGATTGATGTCCACTCACGTCTATGCCAAGTCATTTGTGACTTACAGGGCTTAATGCTGTGCTTAGATCACTGCGTGAGAACATCCGGAACTGATGCTGTCAGGGAGCGCTGGCTGAGGTGAATCACGTATCACACAAAGTCAACAGTGGTGAAAAGCACCAGGAGCAGGAAAGGCTGCAGATGGAGAATCCACCTCTCTCTCTGAAAAGGCCATCAGATAAGGGACTGCTTTGAGAACAATGAGCTGTCAGAAAGGCATCGTGGTCTAACAATAATAACCGAACTTTGTCCACACAGATAACTGAGAGTTGTGACAAGTAATCCTCTCAGTTGTCTGATATACAGGCTGTGCACTCTAATCTCCTGCCTGAGACTCTCTACATGTGAGAGACTCTCCACGACCCTTTTTGAGTCTGTGAGACTCCCCTTGTCTCTCTCTCCATTAATTGCATGGACAACAGTTTGTGGTTACTTTGCGTTACCATTTTTTTCTTTACATTCAGTTAAAGAAGAATAAAAGGTACAGGTGTGGAAATAGCAACTGATATGACGGAGGGTCTGGTCTGCCATGTGAGAAGAGCATTACTGTTTCGAAGGCCTCAGATCTGCTTTCAGGTGAACACATTTACAAAGGATCATTCTTTTACTTGCAGTTCTCCTAGTCACGCGTCTATGAAATTTAGTCTATGTAAGCATTTCTGTGTTAAATCTTTGGTTTAGGGGAATGTATTCTGCTCCTGAGAATATTTTTATTTTTGTAAATAAGGTTTGTATTTCTAGAAGGCATGTTAATCAAAATAGAACAAATTGTGTAGTCTCTGGGAATTTGGGCTGAGTAATGAATTCAGGATTTTGGACTAACAGTAGTAAGAATGAGTATATCATCAAATGGTCATTTTAAACTCCCCTTAAGCACCAGAGTTCTCTGGCCCATTCACTAATTGGAGAATAAATATTATTTCATCCTCTTCATTCTTGCTCCAGTACCTTAGAAGCCTATTTATTACAGAGAATACCACTTACCCTTTAGCTTTCCACCCTTAACAATGAACTCAATTACAGTACCACAGTGAAATACGCAGACATGCACTAAACTGTGGCAATTGTCCTCCCCCTTGACAAGGCAGTTGGCTGTGGGCCCAGGCTGGAGTTGATTTCTGGAGACAAGAACTGACAACCAGGAAAGACACTGCCCCCAGAAGCCGCTTCCTTCTTCACTGATGTTCAGCAATAAATATGGGTTGATCACCCCTTGCTTGCCATACCTTAATCCTACCCTCCAAGACATGAAGAAGCACAAAACTCAAGCATTCCTCACCCCCTCAAAAGAGTAAGCAGTTTTAGGCCCAAGTGATGTCTTAACCCTATTCTCAACCCTGGAAACGTGAAACTACGTTGGGGCATCTTTCTTTCTTCTAACAGGGGAATAGGCAACTTCTGTCCAAGGTGACACATGCCAAGCTCTTATATCACAGTATCCCACTCCGCAAATCTCTCTCTGCATTTTCAACCCTAGCTGAATTTCCTTAAGCTAATCTGATCCAGTGCTATCATCTTTCAGTGTAAATGTGTATCCATCCTCAGGGTTAGATGGCACTGTCGAACCCAAAACCACAGTCCTTTGAATTTACTGCTGCAGCTTCACCTCTTGAACCTTTTGTTAGATTACCTAACATAACTAACCTCTAACCAAACCCCAAGATGATGTCTTCCCAGGCCACAGCTCCTTTCCTAGGAGCTAGGTCTAGCTGAACACATCAGCCTTTTTTCTAATTCTGTACACTTCAGAAAAAAATCCAAACTTTACACAGGTGCTAATTCTTTTGCTAAAGTGAACTAGAGTGCAGTCTCAGGTAGATATAGAGCTACATTTCAATGATTTCTCACCAAACATTTCTTTGACATGTAACCCTTCGTCTGTCTGTGGGCCTGAGGAAGGTCTGTAACAGTCCGTACAGGCTATTGCATAAGTTGAACCAAACTCTTTTCTTCTTCATCATGTTTTCTAAAGCTAAGCACAGTCCTAACTCAAGACTGAATCTGAACTTAGGGACTAACGTTTCCCACTGATACCATTATTGCCCTTGGGACAAAATGACATCTTTTACTTCTGAACTCCAGGAACACACAGTATTAATTTTAGCTTCTGAACTCTGAACTTTCCGAGTCTGACTTGGTGCATCAAGGACGTTCTGTCTAAGAAGTTCTTTGTGTTTAACGAACATCAGCTCTCTCCCAAGCCATCACAGCTCTCTTGACATGTAACACTAAGATCCTTTGTGGAGCCTGTGCTTTTTTATCATGAACAACATATACAACCTAAAATATAAACAGTTGCCACGGGAGACAGCTCCTTCTTTTAAATCAGCTATTCACTTTCAGGTCCAGGTAACACCCTACCTCTTCCTCAGCCTTCAAACTATTGGCACACTGAAGTAAACTCAGCCCTTGATCCTTTAGTTTTCTTGACCCTAACCCAGATCTTAGCAGGAGCCCCATACAGAGTGTGAGCAAGAAAAAACACTCTTTAAAAACTAGTAAACCCCAAAATAAGTAGCAAGAAATTGTTCTCGAGTGTCTTAATTTTTTCTAATCCGTATCAAATCTGAACCCTCATCTCAACCTGATACTGTAAAGCTACTGATTTTAAAATTCTCACTGCTAAAAGAAAATGCTTCTAAATAACATAATATTTGAGTTCACTATCAAAGTAATGTTACATGGCTTTCTATTGTGTAGCAAATGAGTAGGAGAGAGACAGCTGTGTTTTAGCTTTGATAGCTGCAATCAGCTCTCATCTGTTTTCTGGAAAGGTAGATTTTGTAATAACCTGATTAAGCAGAAAGATTGTTGGCTGTATTTGCTAGTATAGTTCTCTTTTTCTGTCTCAGTACTTGGTCTTTTCTTTTTGGCAAGTTTCAGTTTTTGCTTCAGAGCATCGTAAATTTCAGATAAACACAGTGAAATACACTTATGAATTGCAATAAACAACATTTAAGGATGTTAAAGCCATATTCTGTTTCCTGTTATGAATCTGTTTTGTCTCTGGTGCCACAATAATCTGCCTCACTCATATGCGCAGTGGCACTGCTAATTGTCCTTAATTGAGACTAGTGGTATCTAATATGCTACAGTGGTTTTCTACTGAATTTTGATGGTGTGCATACTGATGAGGGAATCCAGACTCAGGCATTATACCTGCCTATTGCTGTTTGGACAGTCACAAACAGTACAACATGAGAGACCTCCTCCCTTTATAGGCAATATTTCCAGGCTCACATAATTGTCGACAGTTATCTAAAGATTTTAATATTCCCTTATTTCTTTCCGACTGCTGAAATGCAGTCCCTGTGAATATAACGATGAAGAGGCAAATTAGTTTCTTTATGTGGAACTAGTTTTCCTCAACATTTGTGCTGGGTATTAAGAAATAGAGGTATAATAAAAATATTTCTGTCAAGGAAAGTTGATCTTAGCAGACTTTTACATCCTACATATTTCCCAGGTGGGCATATAAAGGAAGGAAACGACAGTATCGTAGATTTAATGGTTTCCACTAACGCATTACAGCGTGATACAAACACAAGTAATTTCAGCCAAGTATGATTTGTATTAATACACCTAGGTTATGATGGGGGCACACTTCTGTTGCCTTCAGTAGTCTTTGAAAAAGGTTTACGTACCAAGAACATTTTTGATGATAGCAGACTTATATTTTCCCCTTTCTTCTTCTATGTCTTGGCTACTCAGTGTGCATTTTAGTCATGGTAGCTTGCCAAGAAATTCAGTACTTCTCTACTGAGTATGCAGCTACAATGCACAATATCTTTGGCAAAGGTTTTGTCAGTCAGAGGTGTGAAGAGCTGTGACTCTCTGATACTGCCAGGTTCGTGGATGGTTTCAGTGCAAATTCAGTTATACCAGCCTCAGGCAACATATCTCACATTTAAAGTATTGTTATTCTGTACAGATACTAATGAAGTTTTATTGTTGTTGCTGAGTCCGCCACAGGAACGCTTTTCAGCTCTGAAATAGGCTGATATTGCCAATCAGATATTGCTTGTTTAACACAGCCTTGTCTTCAAGTGTAATCTTAGGTTTTACTTTTGCATCATGCTCGGCCCTGTATGGGGGCACACCTAGCAGTAAGAATTAGGGTGAAAATTTTGGAGTGTTTACTCCTCAGCACCTTGATAATGACAGGGTTGAAATGTTCACTGCAGGAATCTGAGCCTATGACATGCAGTGTCTGCAGGAGATGTATCGAGATGTTTTCCTAGTGGTGTTTATGATTCCTCAGGAAGCACCAGAAAGCCAAAATACATTAAAATGTAATTTTATATAGAAAAGAAATTATTCAACTTTTCTCTTCCTAGACAACTTCTCAAATGAGAGACTGTTTGCTGGTGCCCAGCTACAAACAGTAATTGCAGAAGTTTTCCAGCTTCAAAGATGATTCATAAATTAATTCACAGAATAGAAGGTTGTCTCACCAGTGGGATAAGCATTTGGGCTGGTCTAAGTACAGTATCAATTCCTCTGGCATTAAATAACCTTTCTTTTTCTGACAGACATTAATGGCCTTTCAGGTAGTGGCATGTAGTTTTCTCTGCCATTTACTTTCTGCGAAAACGCACATATTGTTCCCAGTTGTTACAATTCAGTTTAAAATTCTGCTCCATAAAGGGTAAAGACGTATATATCATCAAGTCAAAGCCCCATTAGAGAGCCAGGCGGTAGAAAACCAGTGCTAAAAGTATATGGCTTTTGTTAATTGCTCATTTGTATTCCACCTTAGTGACGGAGGTTATATTTTCTGTGGGAGGGTTAATACCTCTATGTGAGAGCAAAACCAGAGATTGGGGGTGAGGAGTCTTTTTGAATTTGTAAAGGGCAGGAAATTAATTTCTTTCATAGGCATGACTCTGGGTGCAGTCTGAAATCCAACAGCTGGAGCCTTTTTGGCAGATGGAAATGGCACATAATAAGCTGAATATAGTACCATATATAGGATCAATAGCCAGCATAAAAAAAAAATTAAAAACAGCTAGTAAAACATCATGCTGAGGGATTTAAAAGGTCCTAAGGGATCCTCAGTGTTGCATTGAGTATGGAAAAAAGAACTAAAAGTTCTAACTCTTGCCATTATTTCTGAACATACATTGCGAGATGACACAACCTTTTTTTAACAATATAAGGACCAAAGTTATCAATCTATTCTTGTGTATAAGGTGCAGTAAAAAGAAAACAAACTATTTGTCCGAGAAAATGCAGAATTGAAAAGCAAAGGCCAAGTATCGAGGTAAGGGCTTAAAAGCCCTTCCTTATCTGTTATGGATCTCTTTTCATGTGGGGATGCCAAATCTAGCACATTTTTCATGCACAGACCTCAGCAAGTAGCTTTGTTCAGTTTACCTGCACTGGTTATTACACATCAGCTGTTTTCTAAGTATTAGCTGTGAGCTACATTAACTTTCTCTTTGCTTTTGGTTGGATTTCAATTAGCAGACATTAATTTTAGAAGTAATAAAGACTGTAAAGAAAAAGATTTGTCATTGTTGAAAGGTATTTCGTATGGCTTGTGTTTGTGGTTTTTTCCTGTGGAAACAATTTTTGCTTTGAAACTCTTTGATATCATTAGCATTTAAAATCAGAATTTAAATTTTGTCTAGATGAAAAGTTTTGATCATTTTGGTTCTTCCCTGTGGAGAAATGTATTCTTTTCATGTTTAGTGAAGGAAAAAAGTTAGAGAAAGCACAATACCTCATGAGGGCATGTATAAAGTAGGATTTGCTACGCTGTGTAATGCTCACAAGTATTTGTCATTTTGTATTTATGAATAAAGAAATAAATACTCAAAACAGAGGAGAAGATATTATAAAATATATGTGTATACATGCTTTTCCAGACTCCATAAAGCAAAGCGATTGGGTTTTATTGAAATATTTTATGCTATTTGTTTCTGTTTTGAAAGCGTGCCTTCAGTGAGAGAGCAGATATAAGAGCTTCCAATGGTCTAACATTCTTTTTCTCGTTTGCACTTCCTCTGTTGTAACAAAACATGAAAATCTGGGAAGTAATTAACAGTTATCTCAAATGAGAATTCTATCTGTACAAGTCAGGAAAGATATATACATATATAGACATATATGTAGTACACTGATTTATAAAACAGAGATAACAGGTAAAGAACCAACTCTCGTTTTCTACCCACTATTGTACACAACATGAAAATGGCCATTGCAACAGTAAGACAAAAAATTACCTTCTTTTACTGCCACTTTTTTTTTCTTTTTTGGATATATTATTCAAGCTAACTTTTTTATTTGCTGTATCTGTGTCTCTGTGGGGAGAAAACCCCAAATACTTGATACGTTTGTAAAGAATCTTACATGTGCTGCTGCTGTGGCCGTTATCCCACACCATTTCTCCTCCGGTGAGGGTGCAGGCTGGAGACAACACGGTAGCAATGATTGCTTACACACCATGGCCATCCGATGGTGGTTCCCTGCACCGCTTGCACCTTCAAAGTTTCTTGCATACACTCTGCTGCGAGACCCCAAATCCCATGGTTCAACATTGGTCTTTAAGTGATTGCTGACCTTCTTGCAAAAAGCCCTATATTGTTAAGACCCTATCACACCAGCAAGACTTCTTGCTCACATCGCGTTTTGTTTTGTCTCAGATGACATATAAGGCCAAATCAAACAAAATGTGGGTTTGGGTTTTGTTTTTTAATTCTGCATATTTGCAATTTCTACTTATAAATATTTAGCATCCTGACAGCTGTGTGTTATGGATGTGACAACTTGAATGTAAAATCTTACGCTTTTACAGCACATGACACAATCCTCTTTATAGGGTAACAAAACAAATGCAAGCATGTTTTATTTCTGCCACAGCAGTAAAATGATGAAATAGCAATGAAAATAAAACTTGGATGGTATGTTAGCACAAAATTTGTCTCAGGTATAAAAATTGGGAGTCAGAAGAAAAATGGAAACATAGTAATGAAATACAATATTCTGTATTAAATATAAATTATTGTTTTTAAAGCCCCAGTCATGCAGAAAAGACAACAGTGATGTGAATGGGATTTACAGGGTTGAATGAGGTCATTACTGTATTTCATGACCATGTCCAGGGCCTAAAACTCATGACTTAGGAGTACCAAAAATTATCATAGTGGGCAACCTCAATGAAAGCAGGTGTATATGCACTATTTTTAAACTATGAGTTGCTGTGAGAGCATAGCAGGAAGAAGAACACATTTAAGCAGAAATGCCAGCACAGTGCATGAGTGTAGCTGCACTTAGGGGGAAGCCACATTAGGCTGGGGAAAAGGAGGCCTGAAGGCTTTCAGCAATGAAACAGAATGTCCCTTTGGGATTGGCTGTGGCTGGATGATGTGGACACCTATATATTCACAAAAATCTATGATAGACTAACAGTTAATTGTAGTAAGCAGTGAAAAAGAAATCCTCATTCGGTCCTTGGGGTCTTCTGATCCTCTTCCTAGAGAAGGAAAACAAAAATGCTGTACAGTAGGCATAGATTTTCTCCCCAAGGTACTCCTACCCATGAATGACTGTTGGATTCAGTAGCAAAGTCCATCAAAGGAGATATCTTGAGTGAAATCATTTGAGTTGGTTTTGACTTCACAGTCTTGCTGCACTAACTACCAGTGTAAAACTGCTATAAAACTAAAAGAAGAAAAGCAGATGCCACTGCTTTGGTCTGTTTTTTCTTTGTTAGTTGTTTTTTCCTTAAAATTCCAGATGTGCATTTCTGTATTTAGGTAAAGGTTAATTTTCCCATCTGTACAGTAGCTCGCTCTGAGCTTTACCATGACCATTTTCTTTGTACAATTGCCTGGATAGCTAGATGACTTGCCATGATCTTCTCTGAAAAAATGATCTCTTGGATCATTCAAAAGCAGTTTGAAGTGCAAAGTCTCCAGGGGTTTTGTTAGAAGAAAAGGGACAAAAGCAATAAAAATACAAAGCCAGAACTTAGTCCCTTAACTGATGCTAGTTCTCCGTTTTTCCAGGGAGTTTGGTTGAGTTTTGACAACATTCAGCAGCTAGTTTTGTTTAGAGTTCTTTTGTTTGCATTTTTTTGTTTTGTTTTGGGGTGGGGTTTTTTTGGTTGGTTTTTTTTTTAATGATATTGTATTCCTTTTTCTTTTTGTTGAGGAAATGATTAAAACCAAATACATCTCCTGAGTTTTAAAATTTTGTAAAAGAGAGTATACAGCAGGATCAAGGAAAACAAGACAAAGTTCATGGTATGTAAGCAGCCCTCATGGTGGAATCACCAAGGAAGCTTTCGAAGAGAGAGAGGAGATTGCCCCACAGCCTCTGACAGACTGGTGGGCTCGAAATTCTGTTTTCCTTGATTGCATTATATGGTGCATGGCAGTCTTCTATAGGTCAGGTTGTGTAAGTCATTCAGTCCATTTCTGGCACTAAAGTTCCCTCAGGAGTTTGGATGTGGGTAAGAAAACATAGAAAATGAACTGACCCCTGCTCCCCCAGACTTGTGGCCACTTTTTGTTAAGCTACACTCATGCAGATGACAGCATGTGCAGTGTCATTTCTGTGAATGAGTCTCTGCATGTGCCTGGATGCATTTCATTTTAGAAATTATGTCATGCTTTTCCAGCACTGCATTTATGTGTGCTGAGTCCCTGTTTGGTCTTGACTGTTTAGCTTTGTGGGAACTCCTGCAGGGAAAAAAGGGTCACTAATTGTTTTTCTGCATCTGGTGCCTATAAATCTACCCTTGAGCCAGTAGAAAGATTGTTTAACTCGGGGAGGTGTCCTGGTAAACTTGAAGGAAAGAGCCTTCTGTTTTATCATAAACAGCTGTCAACTTTTATCCTTAAAAGAAACACTTATTTCTGTGCATACCAAAGGCTAGGATAAGCATCCAAAAAGTCAAATTGTTTGGGAACCAGGATGCACAATGCTACTGTCACATTGATCCTCATATTTCTCAAAGAATTTCTTTTTGAGTTAGTTTCATGCGTAAGATAACTTTGAAATGGAATATCTGGCTAAATACCTGAAGTCTTACTCCCAATGATCTATCTTCTGGCAGAAAGTCTTATGTTGCCGTTTCTATTTTTAGTTCCAAATTTCTGTTTCCTTTTCCTTTTCACAGGATGTCCTATTTCCTCTAGTGTCACTAAGGCATTGATGTGACTTAGATCATGTTAGCAGTTATGACAAAGGTGGTATCCTGGTGTTGGTTGGGATAGAGTTAGTTTTCTTCCTAGTAGCTGGTATAGTGCTGTGTTTTGGATTTAGTATGAAAATAATGTGATAACACACTAATGTTTTGGGTTTTGCTAGGTGTTGCTTACACCAAGTCAAGGATTTTTTGAGCTTCCCATGCTCTACTGGTGAGGAGGTACACAAGAAGCTGGGAGGGAGCACAACCAGGACAGCTGACCAAAACGGGCCAAAGGGACATTGCATACCCTATGATGTCATGCTGACCTAGGCTCAAGAACTGGCTAGGAATTGGTCAGTGGGTGGTGAGCATTATGCATTACTTATTTTGTATATTTTATTATTAGTATTATTTCTTCCTTGCTCTTCTATTAAGCTGTCTCTATCTCAGTCCACAAGTTCTACCTTTTTTCTGATTCTCCTCCCCACCCTGCCAATGGGGATAGTAGTGAGTGGCTGTGTGGGGCTTACTTGCCAGCTGGGGTAAACCATGACAGTCCTTCTTGGTGCCCAGCATGGGGCATGAAGGGTTGAGATAATGACGGATTTGACCAGACTGTGTTAAAGCAAATTTCTTATAAGCATTCATTGTATTAGTTTAATCCTTGTTGGTCATTGTGTTGGTTCACTCACGCTCAAAGATGTGCTTGTTCTCACTGTTGTGTTATGTAACACTGAGTGGGTGTACCACATCCCCTGTCCTGCACCAGCCTCTTGGAAGATCAAACAATTCAGTGGATTGTTAAAGACAACACTGAGAGCAATGGGTGCTGGCTTCAAACATTGGGATACACATTTAGCAAAAGCCACCTGGTTAGTTAACACTAGGGGCTCTGCTAATTGACCTGACCCTGCTCAATCAAAACTTTTACGTATTTTAGAAGGAGATAAAGTCCCTGTTGTGCCCATTAAAAATATGCTGGGAAAACCAGCCAGAGTTACTGCTGCTTCAGGCAAAGGCAAACCCATTTGTGGGATTGATTTTGCTGAAAGACCTAGGTGCATATGGTGGGTAATCTGGAAGAATGGGGAAGTCCCATGTGTACCTCGAGGGGATTGGATTTTGGGTGAGAACAGCCAATGATTTGAATCAAATGATGTTAAATGGTATGTAATACTGTATGCTGTCACAACTGTAATAGCTACATGCCGTATCAGTGGTATTGCAACAAGAATCGCCCAGACTAATGAAGAAACTTCGATGAAACCAAGTGAAGCGCAGCAGTGATAGGCTCAGACCTGACTTCACCATGCAGCAACCCAACACCACACATCATCTCTGCTGCCCTGAAGGACTGTTATTACAGATGGAGCCCCAAGTCATGGACTAAATGAACCTAGTGGACCTTTTAGAGAGGTGTGTGCATGTTTTTATATATATATATATAAATGTCAAAGGGCAGGAAAGTGGTAGTATTTATTTGGATTGTATTGGAAAGTGTGTGACCTGTATGATGTAGATGGCATAGAATAAGGGGTGGATACTGCCCTGGTTTTGATTATGGTCCCCGTTCTGAGCTTCATTCTTTCTCACTTGATTAACACCTTTTCAGTTCAGTTCAGTTTGCATTTAAAAATTCACAGTGGATCTAAAGATTTTAATCATGCCCTAGAGACATTAAGATCATTTTAGCCTCAGTTTCCTCTGTGCATTGTACTGAAAAAATAAGATCTACAGAAGTTTTGTTTTGCCTTCTCTGCTCCTGCTTTGTCTATTCTTTAGTTCATGGTGTGATGCTTCAGTTCACTATTTAGTGGAAAACAGGGCCATGAAAACAGCATCAGATATCTCTCATATTGTCAGTCATTTCACCCCTAGTCAGGCCTTGATACTAGTTATATTCTGGTTAGTGAATGAAAATCTTTTCAGCACTTCTATTCCAAATGGTGTACAGTATTTGTCTGAAATGTCTGAAATGAAGTGTTAATTATACAAAATACCTCCATTAATATTTTCAGGGACACACACCAAAAAAACCCTTCAAACTTGGGTAGTGTTTTCAACCATTGTTATGTTATGTCATGAAAGGCTGATCTCGATCCGCACTAAGGGTCACAGGGGCACAACGTGGGGGGGGGTGGGGGGGTGGGATGACCCCCAGTAACCCAGTCCCTGACCTGGATGTACTGGGAGACCATCTGCCAGGTGGTCTGTGTGGTACCCGTTGCAGTCAGTCACCGCTCCCCAGGTCATCTTGCACACTGAGGGGGATCACTGCCTAAGGAAACAGAATGCATTAGGG
>NW_010257250.1:110200-161495 GCF_000690775.1 Eurypyga helias
CATTTGGGGATTGCATAAAATTTATGGGATGTTTAGGAGAGGAATCAAGGGCTGTGAGCATGCTGTATTTTTATAAAGCATGGAAGGAATTTCAAAAATGGTATTCTTGCCTTATTTTTAAATGCAAGCCTAGTGCAATGGGAGGAAGGGGAGAAAAAAAGAGGTTTGTTTGATTTTGAAGAGTTAAGGGTTTCTCAGATAATGAACATTCTCAGTATATTTGCATCTGTTTAGGCAATTGTGCCAAGACTCTGCAGTGTGTTGCTAGAACCAAGATCACATTTCTCAGCCTGCCAAGCTCTAAGTATGAGAAACACCACATAGCACAAGGACCCAAAGAAAGAAAAACAAGGCATTGTAAATCCACAAAGCCAAAACGGGTGGGAAAGGGGAGGAACTGGATTTGCATGTTGTGAACACAGGGTACAGTTCCCTGACCTGTGTTTTATGATTCAGTTATCACCCTGCAAATATTTTACAGTAATAAAAGGGAGCAAAAGACAGTTCTGAGGGGACAGAGATAAATCTATATCAGAAATAAGGGAGTGCTGAGAGATATAGCTGAGATATACCCAAGCATGGATATATATAATAAAGAGTCTGACAGGATGCTTGCACTGGATATGTACACTGGTGTTATAACAGCTGACAGTGTGAAAGCCTTGGTAGCAACGGAGCTATTTATTGTTGATAACAGCATGGGGAAATGTAGCTTTTGTCCATGCTAAATTGCTCCTTTTACAAAGCAAAATAACCCATGTCAGCCAGTTCAAGGTGTTTTTTGTTTAAAAGTTACCACTTGGAGACAGTATACACACACACATGCAAACAGAAGCACCAGTAGGTGTGCATGTGACTGCCACATTGATGAAACAGTCTTCCTGAGTTTAAAGGAGGAGCATCCAGCATCACCCTAAAAAAATGATGGCAGTAGCTTTTTGATGGTGGGACTCATAAAACTTACATTCTGTATGGGTTTTGGTAGCTGTTTGACAGAGTTCTGTATCAGGACTGAAATTTTCAAACAGGCAATGGTAAGGTTAGGAGACAATACTAAAAATAGTTGTTTGTTCCACCTGGATCTTATCACTTCTATTTCCTGCCTATATAACCTTTTCTAGATGAATATATTATAAGTTATACAAATGCACTGCTAAAACTGCGGAGTTTGAAAATCAGACCTTTTGATGTTTTCTAACCTGTTTGACTTCCTCACCTTTTCATAGAAATTGCAGAAGAAACACCACAGAGCTCAGAAGAAAATAAGCAGTGAGGTAGGGAGGCTTTGAAGCACCTCTTCCCTCCCTCAGGGCTCTGTAATCATAGGCAGCTCCCACCAAGGCAATCTGGCACAGGATGAAAGCTGCTCAGAGGGGTCAGGGGAGCCCAGAACGACACCACCATGTCAGTAGGGTACCAAGATGTCTGATAGCAGCTCTTTCTTGCATACTCTATATTGGGAAGTAGCACAGGTCCAACTACCACCAAGTTAATGTCTTATGTCGGATTATACTAATAAAAGTGGCAGAACTGTGACTTGGATAAACTGCATATCTGCGTTTTTCACCCTGCAGTTCCTGCTCGTGATAATGAGTAAGAACAACTTGATTCATTATTACCTCTGTTCTTCTGAGGTAACAATTTCCCTCTGCATGCAACACCTCTGAGCAGCTGATGGTCTATTAGGGGAGTTTATTATGAGTTTGCACTTCTCTTTTGAGAAACAATATTTAAATATTTGCTTTTATTTATTTATTTACCTTCAGCCTTCATGACTTATTTACGTATGTGAAGCAAACACAAAAGGCAACCTTGCAGCCAGTTTTCTTCAGTGTCAGGTCACATGCATTTCATAAAGTTTAATATCACAGTGAGAAGTGGCAGAGCATTTCATACATTGCTGTCTCGCTGGGGACAGGTTAGGAGGCTGAGATAATAACAGCAGCTTTCAGCTATCATGTTAGCCTGGGCTATGATGCAAATAATTGTTACTGCCATTATCTTTGCAGCCAGATGTTTGGTATCCCTGTGAGAAAAAAATAGAATATCACTACCACTTCTAAAAAGACTTTTTTTCCACATTGCTATAACTCAGGAAAGAATGATATATGTCTGGGGACTGAGTTGAAATATGGAGGGGGAAAAAAACTTTTCTGTAAATGGCAGACAGGATTAATATCATTCATCTCCTATTTATTAGTGGTCTTCTCTTGTCAAGATGTGCTAAAAAAGAGCACATAGATGGCAACAAATTGCAAATTATTACAGCAATGTTCTGTCAGCTGAACCTGATATGAAAACTCTTAAATAAATCACCTGGCATATTTACTAAAAAAACCCAACCAACCAACCAAACAATCAAACATCTATGGAGGCAGCTTGCAGCTGTTTTATTACACTGATAAATATGGGACAAGGCTCAGAAAAAGCAATGAGGCTGGTCTTCAGACACTGAGTTTCCTTTGAACATGATACCAGATCTGAGAAAAAAGGACAGCACATGCATCACAGTCATGAGGTTGGATTTGAACAAGTTCAGCTGAAGCTGGAGAAAAAGGAAAGGCAAAACAAACAAACAAACCAACCCCCCAAACCCCTTACCTCCACCAAGTGTCCACAAACATTAAAACATTAATGCTGACCTTTGGAAATGTTACTCTCAGTGACTATTCCCCACTCATCAAGCCAGGAATATACATATGGAATGGTGGCCACTGCTGGTTCATCAGCCGCCACCTGCCTAAGAGGGATAATGGTGGGCATAGCTGGAGCATGGGCATGTCAGACCCCACTGGGTTCTTCACCCCAACAGCACGCGGCTCTGGAGATACCCAGCCAGTGCCTGAGGCATGAGCAAAACAATTGCTGACACAGATTTCAGTTTATGAACATGGTGCTAAAAGGGACAGTCTTGGGATCTGCTATTCCACAAAGCTTCATTATCATACACAACCCTTCCTAAATTAATCAAACTCTCCCATAGAATTAGTTACTGTACTTTGCATGCTTTTACTCTATTTTTTATGTTAATGAACATAACAAAATCAATCCTAAGGCTCTGTTTTGAAACGTTCTCGTAGCAGCACACCATTCTACAGCTCAGTCATGAAGAGCATTGCTTAGCTCTTTCTGTGCCTACCTCAGGACTGTTGTATTATTCTCCATCATCTTCATCCTAACCAATAATTTTGGAATGTGACATTGCTGAAGTCAGTATAGTTTACTGCATTTCTTGAATCAGAAAGTGAAATAAACTGGAGAAATATAATATCCAATAGTTTATCAAAAGCATTTTACCTTTCTAGACCGAGGCAAGGAATGAATTCAGCAATGCTTGAATTGAGAGAATTTAATACACATGCCCTCTTTGGGACTCAGAATTTTGTTTCTTGTCCATTACTCTGAATAGCGTTCTGTTGGAATTACCCATCTCGTTTATCTCTGATCTTCTTTTACAGCTTATACCATTTTTTGCAGCCTCACCAAGGTGTGCAGTTCCAGCCGGAGTGAGAACAAAAATGGCCAAGGCATTTTAGGTCACGACTGAAGCAAAGTTATAAAGCCCTTTTCAGACATTGCCAAGAGATCTACTCATATTGGATATGATTGAGCATACAGGTAAAATATGATTGGGCATACAGGTAAAATAAATTTGAACCTTTCTGTTGAACTTAGAGACCTATAGAGTAGGCTTTGCAAGTACTTTCCCTTAACCAGACATAACTCATAATGTTTTAAGGAAAGAAAAGTTTAAAACTTTAAAGAGTACATTTAATACTCTTGAAAATATTTTGAATGATGTCATAGTATGGGAAAACAAGTAAAACAGCAGCAAAAACAAAAATTCCAGCCTTATATCAGTAAATTTGTGTTCACTTTCATTAAGAAAACTGCAGCTCACACTCAGGACTGACCGGCCAGTAACTGTGCTTTTATTTTTGTTAACTTCTTAATTGTCCAGTGAGACTACAGTTATGACATTAGATATTCTCTAACATTAGACATTGCTTTTCACTTAAGCACAGATGAATGTGAGAAGTCCATGTGAATCCAGTGAGATGACTCAAATTCTACAAGTTAAACGTGTTTGAGAGCACTGCTGAGCTGAAGTGAGGCTGAAGTCAGAATGTCTCTCATAGTCTTAGCATCATGAAAAATAGGTATGTTGGTGGGGTTTTTTCTGCTGTCTGTTGCATCTTTCCCTTGCCGAAGCACAGCATTCACATCTGCAGCTGTATATCTTTGGGTTCAGAGGGATTTCTGAATGAATACGATTCATAACACTTTAGTCCTTGCATCTTTGCCTGCCCCCATGACCTTAAACATTCCTGTTGTTAATGATTTTTCAGAATCAAACCCTACACATTCAGAAATCATGTGCAACCTGCAGGGAGGAATTATCCAAAGTCCTCTGTGAGTTGTTTTATTGACCAGGACAGAACAGCTGAGGACTCTGGAGCTGCAAGTCCCTAGAGTATTTTTAAATTAAAAACCAGTGCAATTGTTGATGTTCTTATTGATCTTAAATCTCTGGCAAGTATTTGTGACTGAAAAGTGTCTCCTGAAAAGAGCATCTAGAACAGAAAGAGACCCTTATAAAACCTGTTATGAAAAAACAAACAAACAAACAAAGCCCCAAACACCACCACCACCAACAAAAGCAACCAAACAAAAAGCAAGCAAACAAACCCAAAAACCCAAACACAAGGTTTTCTCACTGATTTTAATGATACAATTTTAACATTAGCAAATAGAGTGGGTGATGTTGTTACCATAATTAAAGCAGGAACAGATTAAAAGTTTTGCTTATTTTTTTCAGTGTATGTATGTCCAAACAATTCACAGAGCAGAAAAGGAAATACTTAGTCAAATGACTGTGGGCAGAAGGCAAATTCATCCACCTTTTTGATTTTTAAAAGCATCCTATACTCTGCTTCTGACATTACTGGTTGTTGCAGTACAGGTAGAAAAACTGTGAAGGTGGGAAATTAGTTTAAATGTTGTATCTCATAGGTTAATCATGTCTGGATTTTACCAACCCAAGATAAGACATACCTAACAAGAAGGATTTAAAAGTGGTATAGAAACAAAATAGATGCTACTAGAGGAAAAAGAGAAGCAATTTGCCCCTAGTCAAAATGAAGGTCACTGGTAGAGGTGGAATTTGCCTCTAGGGCTGTCGATGTATGCAACTGCAGCACTTCTCGATTTTCCTGCATCTTTTGCAGTTCCTTTAGATAGCGCATGGTACATGTTACATAAAAAGGTAACATGCAGGTAACTTGGAAGCATAAATTCAAGAGGCAAGGTGGAGTAGTTGCCTTCTAGAGTCCATCTCTTTCTAAATGATTACTCTGGCAGCTGAACAAGTGCATGATGACAATTATTTTTCATTTTGTTCTGCTGAGTAGAAAGCTGCTGTGTGTGGTCTCATCACTGCTGGTACTTACACCATTAACAAGATGTGTTCTCTTACTTGTTTGATTTTCATACAGATACTAGTTGTAACAACTGGGCTTCTATTAAAGTATATCAAATAGCTCCCAATTTCTTTGCTTTGAACTAAGTACCTTTTTTCCTCCCAATTTGACTTAACAGGAAAATTGGAAAATGTTTAAGCAAGTGATGTTAATAGAAGCCCATTTGGTGCTTATATCATATATTAACATATCAAACACAGCTTAACATTCAAAATATCTCCTCTCTGGCATCCAGGAAATTATGCCATAATGTTAATGTACACGCCATTATTAAATTTTGCCTCTATAATAGACAATCTGTTATAATGTAAAGGGAACAGCAATATATCACAGATATTACAACACAGACTGGCACTGCAGAGATAAAATTTCAAATATACATACTATACAGCTACTATCTGAATACTTTATTTTTAATATCTTTATTGAATAATTTTATTTCTCGTGCAGATAAACCAAGGACTTAATAAACAGTGACAGGCAGGGAGAGCAGGCACCTGGGGAAAGGGGAGAGCATGGGAAGGAGAAGAGTAAGAAGGAATAAATGCCATGTGCATGATCAGAGTTAAACAGTGTAAAATCACACCATTTCTGAGGGCAATCCTGCCTCCCTTCTGCCTGCATCCATCTCTTCCCACCACTGTCTCACACTTGCTTGGACACAGTGAGGCAGATCAGTTCACCAACCTGATTGGAATTTAACTGTGGAGGGGAAAAAATTGCTTTCTGCCAACTCATGCGACTCATTACACATCTGCACAAGTTATTTTAACCACCCCAAAGAAACGAGAGTACACAGCCAAGGGAGCAGTGTGCAAGAGAAAGAAGGGGAAACTGTCCACACACAGCAATGCAGAATCCATCAGCTGAAGCTGGTTGTGGAACTTCTCTGTAAGGAAATGCAGTAAGTTTTAGGAAAGGCTTCAACAATACTGCTTGAAACTTGAAATGTATATTTTGTGAGTTTAAAGTAGTTTAAAACAGTAAAAACAAATGTCCACATTTCCTAGAATAAACTTCTCAATTTTGTTTTTTAATTTCAAAACAAAATATTGATTTATGTATATTGGGTTGAGATTGTCCATAGAAATCCAGTCCTGAGAAACTTTACTATGTTCCCACTTCTGCAGTTCCTGAAGCCTCCTATGAGATGCAGACATTAGAAATTAGCATCCACGCTGCCTGTGCTATCTGCATGATATTATTTCTCTGGAGCCACAATATCTGGGAGCTGTGGAGTCATATGCTCCTTCAGCTGGCAGTGCTGCCAGGAAGCTGCACAGTTTGGAAGCAGAATTTCACAGCAAGACACTACAAGGAACTTATACATATTTATATATAAAAGTGCATGTTCTCTGAGACTTAGATAGCAGTCTGAGCAAGGAGAATCCAACCGTTATGGAAGAGAGGGAGAAAAAGAAATAGTCTGAATATATGAAAAAAACTGAGCAGTCTCTAACAAACTTTCACACTTAAAATCAATTTGTCTTGCTCTTAAAAAATCCAAATATATTTAACACTTCCCTTCAAAGAAAAATGGGGATGAAGTCAGCTTTTAAAAACAGGCACAGCTCCTGATTACGCAGGTCTTTGTGCCTCGTGTGTCCGTTTTTCCCTGGGGAACAGCAGACTAGCTGTGGATCTTGCTAAACCAGCCGACACTGCACAGTGAGAATAGTCAAAACAACTGCAAGGCTCAAGACCACAAACAGGAAATATGAGCCAAGAGAGACCACAAAATAAAAGTATTTAAAATACATATACATTAAATTGGGGAGGAAGAACCTGAATGTAATAACAAGGTTTGCATGAGTTCTAGAGGAAAACTGTTAATCCAAAAAATAAGGTGAGATTTTAACTGTAAATTAATTATGCTGGACAAAAGAGCCTGTCCACCCCTCCCATTCCCTGCCTTTCCTTCTCCCTTCTCTGAATAAGATGATTTGCTGCCCTTTTCAGCTGGCTCTGTTGTTGCTTCCTCACTGTGCTTCCTCAGAACTACTGAATTCTGTCCTCCTGGACACTTGTTCTCCTCCACCTCTGGTGCCGGGTCACCACTGTCACCTTCTTTGCCCTCATTCATCCCTGCTGCCGCGAGATACCAACATACCAACCTGGTTGCCTTTGCTAGGGGTTGACCTTGCAGAAAGCCAGCACACCAGGTAGCATCCATGAATGTGAAGTCAGCTGCATGATGCTCCTGCTGAGACGGGAAACAGTGACCTAGAGCACCCTGTACCTGGTACGGTACAACCAACCAACAGCAGTGCCACCACGAACAACATAAACAAGTAGTTGGGTTATGGTCAAATAGCTCAGGGAGTCATTCTGTCTCCCTGAGCACCTGCTGCGGGTTGGTCCTGCCATGCTGTGTGCTTGCCGGTGTCCTGCATCGCGCTGCCCTTTAGCCAGCTTGCCCAGCTGTTTACAGTTTGCCTTCAGCACACACTAACTTTGACATTCTTTTAAAAATAAGCCTGGATAAATGTGGTCTTACTGCTGGATTTTCTAATTCTGGCCTCCTTGGGCGGTTCCCAGGACCCACAAAAGTCAACAGAATTAAAGCTTCCCACTGAATTCAGTGGAGCTTTAGATCATTCTGCTGTGGCTAATTAATCTTGTTCATTAGTTACTCTCCAGGTCCCATTCCCTCTTCCTTATGATTTCGTGCTAGTGCACATTATTCTTGTCTTTTAAACATTTATTGTTGCTGTGCATGCCCTTCCTGTAATGTATTAAGATTAAATCCCCCCAGATATCCACCCTCCTTCTTTTGCCAATGCTTCAGAGACTGGGGAGTCAGAATGTGGCAGGTGCAATACAGGCCAATTAAAAAGCAAATTTGTGCTAACTGATGGGTAATCTTCAGTGGAAATCACAAGCGACATTATTGGATGCCTGGGGAAAATTTTCATTAAGCAAATTCTTCCACTGCTGGCACAGCTCTGACACCTCGGCATGTTGTAGCTGTTTCAAGGTAAGTTTCCCGTAATTTCACTCTTGGACTATTTCCTGTTGCTTGCTGACCCTGTTTTATATATTACTGTCTTCCACGTTTTCTAAACTGAGGGACAAAGGAAGTCAGTGAGTCAAACCAACATTAGTCTTTTTATTTACCTACTTTTCATAACTGGGAAGTACAAAAAAAACCCAAGCCAAAACAATGCAAAAACCCACATAAACCCCCAACCCACACCTCTTTTATGTTTCTACTTCCTTAATAGTTGTTACTGTTAGAATTATTTTTATTGTTATTGTCACTTGTTACTTGGGAGAAGAGACCGACCACCACCTCTCTGCAACCTCCTTTTGGGTAGTAGGAGAGAGCCATAAGGTCTCTCCTGACTGAACCCAGCTCTCCCACCAACACTCATGGTCTGTGATTCTCCTTCTGAAAGGGAAAGACATGTAGACTGGAGGGCTTTGAGGATTCAGTACTGGCAGAATATCCTTCTTTGCCCCACTCTGGGGTCATGCAGTTGCCAGTAATGCATGAGGGGCTAAAGCGAGGTGGAGTAAGTAGTCTCAGTGCCTAACACCGCATAGAGCTCGTTTAACTTGAGTAACTGAGACTGACCCCTCCCTGGCCTCAGAAATCTAGCTTTGCCTGTAGTGGTGCAACACAGGCAGCAACACTGAACCCACGCTGCTTCTATACCCGCAGATTTTGACTGACAACAACCTATATATACACACACATATATACATACATAGATATGAGGATGAAATTTATACTGACCAACCAGCAAAACAAAGCTGGCACCAGCTGAGCTTGTGATATGCTCTGTTTCACAGGTAAATCCATGGTCTGGTATTTCAATATATTGGACCATTACTGTATATTTCATAGGTATAGTTGATGTATCGCATATATGGTATATAATATATAAATGTCATATACTGACATACAGCAGAGAGTAAAAGTAGTGCAAATATTTGGTTTCGCTCTGTACAATCCAACATTTGGAATGTCATCCCAGACTTGCACCACATGAAAGCAAAATGAAATGGAATTGTGTGAGCCAAAATCCTTACTGAGCTTCAGTTTCCACTTACCACTTTCAAATATTGATCCAGGATTAAATTACTTTTTCTCTTGCATTGTGTGGAGCTCTTAAAAGATGTTTTCTTTTTTGTTACTTTGGAAAAGTATTAAGTCTGAATTCAGTTCACATAACACTAACAATGCTGCTTCTGCACATCTTGAGATCTTTTATCTTTGTTCATTTCCCTTTTTTTTTTTTGACAACCTTATGCCTTCACAGTCCTTCCAGGACTCAAGATGATAAGTTTCAGATACAGTCATTATTTCTAGTGTTTGCTTTCTTGTTCAATGGTTTATAAGGAGAAGATTCTGGTTTTAGAACTGCAACAGCCATTTCAGTAATTTCCTTATACCATTAAATGTGTGTGATTATGTGTGCGCACATATATGTATTTGTTCAGGAAAAAATATTTAAGCATCAGTAATCTACCTCTCCAGCATCATATAAAAACTCTGTGCCCCAGGATATACGACTGTGTGCTATGATCACAAGGCAAGAGGACTTAGCTTCCTCTAAATACTTAAAAAACCCATAGTTCATCTGCTATTCCAAAAAGGCAAGGAAATAGTTTGGGTAATTTTATATACTCTGAAGTGCTCTACTGTCTATAAGCAGAACTTAATTTACAAGCAGAAGTTAATTTATTTGTGTTTATATTTTAATTAAATAAATATTTTTTAGGCCAGGATTGAAACTTCTGTTGTTTCTATAAAGAAAAAAAATAAACATCTATAATTCTTGCTAAACAATATTAATAAGACCAATTGCAAACAAACCCAAAAATTAGATGCTTGAGAACAAATGCTGACAAGATTTGGGAACTTTCTGATATCTGTTTGATAAAACTAGACAATTTATTTTCTGACGTCAAAAGTTTGAAACCATGCTTCTTAGGTGTTATTTTTTATTGCAATTGGAGGTTGTGGTAGCAAGGTGGTTGTCGGTCTCTTCTCCCAAGTAGCAAGAGGAAATGGCCTCAAGTTGCACCAGTGGAGGTTTAGACTGGATGTTAGGAAAAATTTCTTCATGGAAAGGGCTGTCAGGTATCGAAACAGGCTTCCCAGGGGGGTGGTTGAGTCACCATCCCTGGAGGTATTTAAGTGAAGTGCTGACAAAGTGCTTAGGGACATGGTTTAGTGGTGGTATCAGCAGTGTTAGGTTAATGGTTGAACTTGATGATCTTAAAGGTCTTTTCCAACTTAAACGATTTTATGATTCCATGACTGATTCTACAGGGAGCAGGTAGGCTAGTTTGCTTGGTGTACCAAGAGAGTGCAAAACTTGCAAGGCAGGAAAGAAGATAGTTCAGTGCCATCGGGTACCTAGAAGAAAGCAGTGCAAAACTGCATCATGTTGCAATAGTCTCATATGTGCCAGAACACAGGATATGTCCCCTAACAGTCTGTGCACAGTGAAGGAATTTGTGTATTTTTGACAAAATATTAAAAAGATGTTTGAATTATATACGTTTCTTATTTCTTCCCATCATCCTCCACACTATATAATATATTTATTTCATGGGATGTTTCAGGTTGTAGGAGGTTGAGGACCAGTATCAGGGACATTTAGTACTGTATTTTGCTTTTCAGAGGTGAAGGAATTAACAGTTCAAGAAATAAGAACATCTTTTAATTTTCACCATGAAACTTCCTTCATTGCTTAGTCTAATGCCACCCAAACAAGGGACTGTATCCATTGGCATGAACCATAATACGTCTGAATGTTCTAAATGTTCAACTGTAGGTTGCTCTTTAATGAATAGCTGAAGAATTTTCCCCTAAGACACAACACTCTGAGTACCTAAGATGTTGATAAGATATTTATTTCTGCTACAGAAATATATTTCTAGTGATTTCAGCTGTTTGACTTCAAATTTACATCACTGGGATGGAGATCATAAGTTTGGTCTATTGTCCCAGAAGCACAACAGCTGAAAACTTTCAAAGTGTGAAATTAAGAATTTAATTTTCCAGGAACATAAAATCTTGATGAGTATACTTCCAAAGCTTCAAGTCTATTTTAAAATGGTCCAGTAGGCTTAGCAGTGCTCAGAGGAAATCTCTTGCTTGAGATGAGGTCTTATACCATGCCCTGGATGGTGATTCTGGATGTCTTCTACTTCTTGTGAAGTAGAAACACAATGACCCAAGGTTCCCTGCACTTTGACCAGAAAAAGGATGAGGACTAATTATACGAACGTGGTTAGGCATTTGCAATCCCTTAGTGCACAGAATGAATCCTTTCCTGTCTTTCCTTTAGAGATGCATGTCACAACCATTCTGAAATACACCTCTCAACAGTGCAGACTTTGTTCTGCTCTACATAGAGACAATCCTCAAATAACTGCAGCAAGACATTCATTTGGGAGAGCCTGGCAGAGCAGTTTGGCTAGCAACTTTACAGAAGGTTACATAAAAGGCCAAGAAAAGTCAAACTCTCCTAAAGCTAGAATCCCAGATGTGTATCAGAGACATTCCCCTAAATTCTTGTTTAGATGATCTTTAGACCTGACAGTACTGACATTTCCAAAGGCAAAGTTACCAACACATCTCACTGTGTCTCACTTGACAGATGCAGAACTGGCTATGCTCAAATGCTAGAAGTAGACAAATACAGCAGACCTGGGTACCCAGGGGATCTCCTTGCTGGACTTCTTCAGCCAAATCTGGGGGGCTCCCAGCCCAGGAAGAGAGTTCTGAGGAGAGGCTGACCACGTATTCCCAACCAACACACGTATGTACGTAGTATCCGTGCAAATTCTCATAGGTCACCTCAGAAGGACCAGCGCCCCTATCAGCACCCACATGCTTCTCCTACATGAATTATGATGAACACAAGCAGCCCATACCAGATCCTCCCTGCCCTGGTCAGCGATGAAGTTCATCAGGAGCATACTGGCCTCTCATTCGCTGGATTCATTCCAAAGTCACTGATCCCTCAAATATGAGCGGGACTTACAGTCCATAAAGCATCCATGCCTGGACCAGCAGTCCATGACTCAGTTCCCAGCTCTTTCCTGACTGAGGTCTCCCACTGTTGGCAAGTTAGGCCAGTTTGAAGTACAGTTAACACACACCCTCCCTATAGAACAGACTGTCCAAAAAAAATTATAGAATCATAGAATAGTTTGGGTTGTAAGGGGCCATTAAAAGTTATCCAGTTCTACCCGCCCTGCCATGGGCAGGGACATCTTCAACTACATCAGGTAGTTCAAAGCCCTGTCCAGCCTGACCTTGAATGTTTCCAGGGATGGTGCATCTACCACCTCTCTGGGCAACCTGTGCCAGTATTTTACCACCCTTATTTTAAAAAATTTCCTCCTTGTATGTAGTCAGAATCTAAACTCTTTTAGTTTGAAACCATTATCCCTTGTCCTATCACTACAGGGTCTACTAAAAAAATCTTTCCCCATCTTTCTTATAAGCCCCCTTTAAATTTTAAAAGGCCACAATAAAGTCTCCTTGGAGACTTTTCTTTCCAGGCTGAAAATCCACTCTAGAGATGGATCACACTTTTTTTGATGCAGCCCAGGATGCAGTTGACTTTCTGGGCTGGGAGGGCACATTTATAGAATCATAGAATGGTTTGGGTTGGAAGGGACCTTAAAGATCATCTAGTTCCAACCCCCCTGCCATGGACAGGGACACCCTCCACTGGATCAGGTTGCTCAAAGCCTCCTTGGACACTTCCAGGGGTGGGGTATCCACAGCTTCTCTGGGCAACCCGTTCCAGTGCCTCACCACCATCCCTGGGAAGAACTTCTTCCTGATATCCAATCTAAATCTCCCCACTTTCAATTTAAACCCGTTACCCCTTGTCTTGTCACTACAGGCCCTTGTAAAAAGTCCCCCCCAGCTCCCTTTTAGCCCCTTCAGGTACTGGAAGGTGCTATAAGGTCTCCCTGGAGCCTTCTCTTCTCCAGGCTGAACAAGCCCAATTCTCTCAGCCGGTCCCCACAGCAGAGGTGCTCCAGCCCTTGGATCATCTTCGTGGCCTCCTCTGGACTTGCTGCAACCAGTTGATAACCTTCTGATGTTGAGGGCTTCAGATACGGACACAATACTCCAGGTGAGGTCTCATCAGAATGGAGTAGGGGAGGAGAATCACCTCCCGTGACCTGATGGCCATGCTTCTCTGGATACAGTCTAAGATACGGTTGGCTTTCTGTGCTGACAGGTAGGAGAAGTCTGGTTGAAAGATAATGAATCCCAGCCCAGGTGCAGGACCTTGCACCTTGTTGAACCTCATGAAGTTCACATGGTTCCACTTTTTGACCTTGTCCAGGTCCTTCTGGATGGCATCCTGTCCCTCAGGCATGTCAACTGTACCACTCAGCTTGGTGTCATCTGCCACCTTGCTGAGAGTGCACAGATCCCTCTGTCTGTCAGTGATGAAGATATTAAAGTGCTGCTCCCAATATGGACCCCTGATGGACACCACTCATTACTGATCCACCTGGACATTAAGCCATTGGTGACTGCTCTCAACCATCCAATGAATTCCTTATCCACCAAATTATCCATCCATCAAATCCATATCACTCCAATTTAGAGAGAAGGAGACCATCTCAAAAGCTTTACAGAAGTCCCGATAGATGACATTCATTGCTCTTCACTTCTCTACTGATGTAGTCACTTGGGATGACTTGCCCTTGGTGAGGCCATGCCGGCTGTCTCAAATCATCTCCCTGTCCTCCATGTGCCTTAACACAGCTTCTAGGGGGTTCTGTTCCATTATCCTCCCAGACACAGAGATGAGGCTCACAGGTAATTGTAACTAAAAAATAGTTAGAAATAGATTTAATAAGACTGTGTGACAGACTGTGGTGACCAAGCATGGGGTTCAGTCAGGCAGGCATTCTGACTACTCTCATGTTTACATTTAACTGGCCTCTTCATCTTGTTTTTGAACCTTAATCCCTCCTTTTTTGCTGCCTTTGTCCATCCTCTGAACATACTATGTCTTGCACATATCCATAATCCCCTTGGAATATTCTGTAAGAAATTTTAGAGTCAAAACTCTCTTGTTTCCATCCCAAACTAATTCTCTTCTTGCTGCATTCCACAGTGAGTCCTCTGCCCCTGCATGCATGGGCAGTGCTCCCCAACCTGAGCACAGAGGATGCAGATTTTACTGAATCATCTTCCTAGTTCACACCAGGGACAAAGTGCTCATCTTCTCTGATGGATTTAGCACCAGTGCACTAAGTGTGCTGTTTTCTGTGATTACATTACTGAGTTTCCTTCACCTGTGTTTATTCCTCTGGTCATTGACTGCTTATTTTGTTTATTTTAATTAGTTTTTATTCAAGTAGTGTAACACTAGGCTGTATGGAATATTTAAATTTTAGAAAAATTATCCAAGAAAACATTCTGCGTGTTGCTACCAAGATCTGCTGCAACAGGCATTTTGCCTGAAAAAAGTCCTCCAAAAGACCAGTTCTTGAGGTCCTTGTCTGGACCAGATGACCTAGTTTATATATGTCTGATGGAAGGGAAAGTCCATTAATTACAAAATCCACCAGGAAAAAGCAGAAGTGCTCAGTGTGATTTTTCTTAATTGAAGAAAGCCTTCCACTAGCTTATTCATACCTATGGTTTGTATTGCCTTTGTTCCTTACGTTGTTAAAAACCACTTAAAAATCGTATTGACTAAGGTCATAGCACCATTAGAACTTGGTAAAATTATGCAACCATCATTATAAAACAGGCATACTCCATACCTGCTGATTTCTTTGAGAAGCCCTTGGAGAAGGTTTGAGGTTTTCAAAATATTTCTTGTTTCCTGTTTTGAGTCAATCACAACACCCATGGTTTAGAAGCTATCCCTTAGTTTGGAAACCTTGGTTTTGGAGTGGGGAGTTGCCCCACAATGATTAATAACTCTCTATTTCTGCACCTAGATAAAACAGTTTATTCTTTACATTATGTCAGACTGTAACAGACTTCAGTTTTTGTATGCTGAGGTACTGATAACGTTTGAATGCACAATTAAAAATCTTCCTAAGGACAGCCTATAGTATCTCAATGGGGTGAGAAAAGGTAAAACAAAATGTTTTGCAAATTCACAATTGTCAAGATCCATCAGGCATTCAACTATTTCTAAATTATAAACTCTGTATTTTATTACATGGATAACTACATGTGTAAAGAGCTCTTGGTTTCTGAATAATGCTGATACACGAGTAAACTGAGGTATTCCTGAAACTGAAATAAAACTTCACAAGTACTCAGGGAAAGTGTTCTACAGGTGTTATAGTTCAGGTATTAAAACATTCAATGTAAGTACATATTTAGACAGTGGTTGTGAAAGTAATCAACAGAGTATATAATGTTATATTTATACACAGTGTCTTTTTTTATAATGGATTTAGGGTGTTATACTAAAAAGCTCTACTCTGAGACAAAGATTTATGCTATTTCTTTTGACATACTGCATCTATATAATAAGCATTCTGCATTTGTTTTACAGATCTATTTTACATAATCAGCTGTACCCATGAGGGCGAATGCAAAGCCATGGAAACATTACACTCATTGTATGTATTTTACTGATCCATCAATTTTTAGTGGTGCATTTTATTAAAAAAAAATATTATTGAACAATGTGTCATCTTGCCTACTAACTTGGCTTCAATCCAAACAACCAAATTCTAATTTTAACCTAAATCTGAAAATAGCTGTAGTTATTAAGCAAAAAAAGATGTCTCAAGTATTAGGATGTGATCTCTTTGCACTTGAATTATCACAATTCATCATTCCTCTCTTCTTGTTTTTTTTTCCTAATGTTTAGGGCATCTCAGTATTTCTTTTCTATTAGAGCTATAAGGCAGCAGGAAATAAATAGCATCTTCACAATAACACAATGTCAATACACATGCCAGATTAATAGCTCTGGAGAATGATGATCTCTGATACTATCAAGGAGAAAGAAGTGTCTACAGGAAAAATAATAGTGCCAAAATGTATACTCTGCCTTTCTTCAATATTTCTCAACTTCTTGTTGCTTCACTGGATTAGAAGGGATGAACCTGTGAACAAGATGGCAGGGTTGCCATGGTTTGGATGACTGACTAATTTACAAAAGATGGATGACATGTAATTATGCTTGACAGTGTTTAGCAATTATTTTCTCTGCAAATGCATTGTAACTGCACATAGAAATTATGGTTTATATCAGGATAGTCCTGGTGCTTTTGGTTTTGATGTGTGTGTGGGAACAATTAGTTGTTTCTCAAAAATCATTTTAAACAGCAACAAAACCCCTTGAAACAGTTTTCCTGGGAAATCATGGAAAAATCTTCAGGTTGTTAATTTTATTATGTCCATTTCTTTGAATGACCCTTTTAAGAGATGGATCATAATTATTTTTTCCTGAATAATAATGTGTCTTGCTTTGGAATCTTAAGGAGGAAGACACAGCTCATACTATCCCATTATATTACAGAACATTCCATAACATGCTGTCATTTGGTGGTTTCTTGTTTTATTAGCCAGGCTGCTGTTGGAGTGTCAATCTGTCCTTTGTGTATAACGACATTAAATACCTGGAATAAAACTTTGGTATTAAAAAAATAAAAGACTCACCTAAAATATGGAACTTTTACAAGGAGAAGGAGGAAAGACATTTAAATGAAGCTTTGCAAACCAAGTTGTTATACACTGCTAAAAAGCCCCTTCTGGCTGAAAACCTCAATGATAGGTAATTATATTTCTAAATGAGGCAATCATTGTTAAGCTATGAAGAATATAATTAATTTTATAACATTCTGTAGTGTTGTAGTCAATACAGATAATAGACTTTTTGAGATATTAGCTGTCGAAACACATTCAACTAATTTAAAGAATCTCATTGTGCATTCTCTTAACTGAAGTCAACAGTAATAAAGCCCTTCTCTGTCACTCCAATAAACTCGGTGGCTGAGTTTTGCTGAAATGAATTAACAGAGTTTAAAGAAACTAGTGTAGCTCTAGTTCACAGGCATTTAACCAGTTTCTAACTTTATTTCGTAAGGTTTTCAATTTGCAAACACCGCACGCTATAAAATACAGTGGACCAGATTTGTCTTTTCTATAATCACACCAATTCCAGCTAAGGGTTTACCAGCAGTGTATAGGAGAGGAAAAAAAACTAAAGAAAATAAAAGAAAAATCTAAGAAAAAATTACTCTTTCAGATTAGTTGCCATCAGAGTTACTGTCTTGTATCTTATCAGGGACAACAGAAGATACTCCAGAGGAAAAATCATTAAATGAATAGCAAATGTGTGGAAAAAACTTAGAAGTCAGAATTACTCTTAAGACCTCAGTGAGCAAAGCTCTAAGATCCTAAACCAAAATCTTTTGCATGTAAATGTAGTCGTCTTCTTGTTGATTTCTGCTACAAGATTAGTCTACAACTACAGTCTCTGAAGCATATAGAGAAGATCATACCTCGAGCAAGAGGCAACCAGCTTACCTCTTTAAAGCAACTCTACTGAGAGTTATGCAAACAGAAACCTTTGAAAGTAATAGACTGCTTGGAGAGAGACCAAGAAGTAACAGATTGCAATATGCCCCCATTCCCCACTGCATAGATCAGACTTCAGAGATGATTATTTTCTCTATTTTTAACACCCCTGAAAAGCAGCATTCTGTCCCACACCTTAGGGTGGACAACATTTTGCTCCAGGAGAAAAAACAATTCTTGGTGTGGCACTTAACTAATCGTGAGATGATTTTTGACTTGCAGAAGAACTTTGTTATTAATGAGAATAATATGTAAAGATTTTGAAAAAGAAACTTTGAAAAACTTTGGAAAAGAAACTTTTTACACACTAGAATGACAATAACTGGCATAACATTAAAGGTCAATAGGCTATTTTGTGCAGTATTTTGGCTCAGACCATGAGCAGTGGTGATTCCTCCCAAGGAAGTCAGATACTGCTAGAGCACACATACCTATTGCAATTCAAAGCAGGAATCAATGTTATTTCTGTTGCCCTTCACACTATATGTTAATGCTGACTGATGTCTTGGGAAAAACATAAGGTGCTGTCTGAGCTGATGGGGAAAGTACTGTGGAAATGGCCTGATATCCAATTATCAATATGCAGGGAAACTGTGAATACAGAAAATATTGCAAGACTCTGCAACAGCATAGTTAGTTCGAGAAAACAGAACTAATTTGCAGAAATGATCCAATTATTTTACCTTCTTATTGCACAGAATATTTTTGTCACAGCATCAACAACGTGAACTTCAAACACATGCATGTTCCTTGTGTACAGGCTTAAAGGAATACTGAAATCTGTCCTTGTAGATTTTGTATTACAGTAAAATAAGGCTGAATTTATTTACTTTTTGTTTTCTTGGCTAAATTTCTTTTTACAAAAAATTTTAAGCTTATAACAACTATCACTGTCATGGGAAAGTCTTACAAACCTATAAAGTACATAGGTCATAGGAACAAACCTTTCCTGCTGCACTTCTGTAGGAGCTGAGTCTTCTCAGTCTGACGTGGAGTCTAATGGACAGCAAAACATCCTAGGTCAATTTACAGGCACAATACCTCTTCCCTGTTTTGGAAGACCTACCTGTCCTATCTGAAGCATACAGACTTACACAGTGCAGTATCCACAGCGTTGGACCTACACCAGAAATCTACTGAATGAACAGGAACCATGTCTTTATTCCACATAACCTTTCTGCTCTGCTTCTTTCCTTCAGGAGAAAGAAAAAGAAGACAAAAAACCCCACTGTATGCTAAATGCAAGCAATAATTCACAAACTGAATGACCTGGGCAGATAACACCAAGAGGGAGAAGCTTTTTAGAGCTTTCCCTGTCACAGTGCATGTTCATAGCCATTAGTTACAATAGCATATGAAAAGCCTGGTGACACACTTGTGCTTAAAATTAAAATGTTAAGCACAGTATTTTGTCTTTTGTTCTTTAGCAGTTAATCTCTGTCAGCTCCAGTCCACCAGTTGGACTGGACTCAGCAAACTCAATCCTGGCCAGAGCTTCTGTCCCGCGCAGCCCCCAGGGCAGTGGGGTCCAACACCCACTGCAGCTACATCTGCAGCTCAGGTCCCTGATTATCTTACTTCACGTTATTAATAGCCCTCTCACCTCGCTGACCCTTTCCAGCTCTCCCCTAATTTATAGGTGGCCACTTGTGACAGGTACCCTATAGTCAACCACCGTTAACTTCCTCTTCCAAATAAATGCATTACTCCTTTGTTTAAAATCTTTACTTTGCCTCTCATTTCTACAATTTCCGAGTTGAAAAACTGAATGCAATTTAGTAAAGAAAACAGATTAATAGAGAGGAAAAAAGAGAGACATTAAATAATAGTCTCAGCCATTAGATGAGGAAAGGAATTAAATCGCTTAATTCTAGGGCCTTCTCATTATTCACTTCAGGGCTTAATTTGAATTAATGCGTAGTGTACACATATTTATAAATGGCATATATGGGTGGCTCTTTAACAAGGAATATTGAAAGTAATAGCAGAAAGGATTAATCCTTATACTTTCCCTAAAAGCACTTATTTAAGGTCTTGCAAACTACTGTTTTAATGTTATTAATGTATAAACCAAATGTTGAATGAGAGAAGTCTCAGCTCTTGGAATAGCTCCTAAATTTCAAAGCAAAATAAATGTGTGTTGGTGGGGTTTTGTTTGTTTGTTTGTTTTGGGGGTTTTGATTGGGGGTTTTTTCCTGTTATTTTACCCTCATCTGCGTCAGCCTTCTGGTGCAATGGCGATTTTGACTATAGGAGTGTAAGTGGTACTACGTTGAATGTCATTGTTTTTCACAACCTGCTTTATTCACTTCAGTGCAGCATTTTTCAAGGGTTAGGTTAGCTGAGACTGTGGAAATTGCAAGGTCATTATGTTGTATTTCTCCTGCTTTCCTGAAAGAGCTTGTTACTCTTTGGCTCAGTTTCAGAAGTTCTAAGACAAAAGGTCAAGGTTTATGAGAAAACTCGTTTTGAGGCACAGCAAAGAAAAGTGGATTTTTATCTATTGTCAGCAGCCTAGAGCCTCATTTAATAACAGAAATATTTATGTATTTATTTGATAAATTTTAAGCATCTTCTCAGGCAGAGTCTGAGGGTGCCCGGTTAAAATGTATTTATTTTCATTGGTAAAATGAAACACTAGCAACCAATGCCTCTGACAAAGGCTATGATTGTAAATAATGCACCACACTGCCTGAAGGAATTCTTTGTCTCCTTTATATGAAAGACAAAGAAAAGAAAGACTAATGTCATGAAACTGCTGGTGCTGGAAGTGTCCTTCAAAATTCATACTCAGAACTGGAGACTTCTTGAGACAGTGAGTGAATCTGGGTCTTAGTAGTTTGAAAACTATCTTTATAGTTGAGACTTTGTGCAACCAGTTAATGGTGTGGGTTTTAATGGTTTTTTGGGTTTTTTTTTTTGTCAAAATCTGTTGCTATGTATGTTCATGTGCAATGCAGAAAGGTTTTTTTTACCAGGTTCTGGTGAATACTCCCCACACAAAGCACATTTCCTGATTATAAAATATTTTCTGGCTTCCTGTTGACATGAAAATAAGCTACTTGGAAAATAAAGGAAGGTGGGTTTTTTTCATATCATGTTACCTAGATCCATGCATTAAAAAAAAAAAAAAGCCAATGGCAGGAAGACAATTGCTTGTTTAATCAGTCTCAACAGAAATACCAGTTTTGACGACATGGCAGCAAGGATCAGCAGTAATTAGAGAGTTGCAGGCAGAGAAAAAAGGGTTTATTGCAGATCTGCTAGTTGATGGTAGAATTAACAAGTGATAGCAAAGAAACAAAACCAGAATGTTACTCATGCATTAAAAGCTCACAAAATATATGCCCCCACATGATTTAATGACCTTGTTATACCGGTATTTTCACAACTGAAGTTTTATTTCTACATATACTAAAAAATCCATTTCAGTTTCCTAATAGCATTTTTTCAATATATGTGTTTCACACCATATGAAAGGACCTTACACTGGCATAAAGAAATTCACTACACATGCATGTTAAAATGTATTTATGAATTTCTTTGTCCATGCCATGAATCAAAAGAAGCTCAACCATAAAAATACATCTGCTGTAACCAACCCCTTGAAAACAAACTCAAAACAAAATAAAGAATAAATATTATTAATGTTTTTGCTAAATAACTGAAGTATGTATCATGAATGAATTCTTGGGGGTATTTTTGCAGGTTTTGGGTTTGGGTTTTTTTGCATATGTTTATCTACTGCATATATTGTCTGTTTTTTCTGCTCTGCAGTAAATCACAAGTTAAGTGAACAGGGTGTGTGTAAGAATTTCTGTAATCTAGAAATTGTTATGACTTTTAAGAAAACTGTAAGTTACAATCTTGAATTTACTTGACGTTTCATTTAGCTTGAATTTACTAATGCGTGGGTTTTCTTTTCCCTGGAAATCAAATAATTATATATTTGCTGCTGTCCTAATTGGGTAAGATTGTCATCACCTTCCACTAAGCAATTGATTACAGGAACAGCTGAAATGTTAATACCCTTTAATGGCAAAACCTCCATTAGCACAGGAAAGCCAGAGCTAACAAACCTATTATATTTTTAACATCTGGTCAAATTTTATTAGATTTTCTGAAATTTTATATATTTGTTTTATCTATAAACCACTGACTTCTTATTGTGGACAACATGTTCTGTAACAAAACAAGTAATTCACATCACTGTGGTGGGAAGAAGGGAAAACACAATATATTCAGGTGAAAAAAGTCATTACATACAGATTTTTAAAGGGACCTAATATGATGTGTATTTACAAAGATGATGGGAAAACATCATAACAATTTTTTCAGCATTTGGAGGCTTACAAACAATCACAACCTTCCAAATATGTGAAGTTTGCTTGATTGATTACGGGAAATTGCTTAGGCTGTGCACAGGACTAGCATTATTGTTTGCCTGTAACAATTATTATTGTTATAGGCGAACAATTGGTTTGCCTGTAATTGTGGTAATGCTGTAATGCACACTAGGAAAATGGGGTAGCAAGTTGGGGATGAGAAATAGCTAATGAAAAAGCACATCTAAAACCCACAATTCAGAATCTCTTAGCTTCTAATAGATTAAAAGAGATGAAGGCGAATAAAAAGAAATGCAACATAATTTTGCTCATCATGCCCACAAGGAAAATTTTCGTTGCCAGGCCAGCGTTATGTACACATACAGGTTTTGGCGGTGAACCAAAGAATTGTCATTCAAATGCGTATGGCAGTTTTGCTAAACACATGGCTGTGTTTCCACATGGAACTAAAATGGTGGCATTCTACCCTGTTTAAATGCAGGAAAAACATACTAGTCCCTATTTTTGTAAGATCTCAGTTGTGTCTGAAGTGGAACATAGAGCAGCCTGTTTCATAACTTAAATATTCAGGATAAACCTTTTCAAGCACTGAGATATTTGCAATGAGGATATTATTAATCCTGCTATAAACTGGGATAATATTTTCCAAAGAGACCTACCTCCCCCTTTCAGAAGTTAATTAGGTGCTTCAGGGTCTATGTATCAGGGAAAGGGAATATGAAAGTTAGTTGGAAAGTTCTTATGAGGTATTTTTTATAAAGTATTGCTGTAATCTAGAAAATGCTGTGATCTTTAACAAAAAAACCTGTTACATGGAATCCGCTGATGAATAAATGCAATGAAATATCTATCCAGAATGTTTGCAAAGATAATTATCTCTCTCTCTTCTTTAGGACACATCCACATACTGTCTGCAGTCTTGGACATGGACAAACTAGGATGAGGTCAATGAGGTCCTCAGGGCCGTTGGGTCTGGAGCACTTACCCTAGGAGGAGAGGGCACCGGAGAAGAACTTGTTCAGCCTGGGGCAGGGAAGGCTTCGAAGAGACTCCCAGAAACCACCCTGCCTGCGGGGAGGGGATGAGAAGATGTGACCAGGTCCTTCACAGGAGTACCAAAATGGGGTAGGAAGACAATGCTTTACAGTTGGACTCGCAGGCAGTTGCAAGGCTCATATCTCGGGGTCACTCCACAAATGCAGCTGGTGGTGGAAAACACCTCTGGGGCATAAAACTGGACTCCGTCATCTAAAGCTGCACAGTTTGTGATTCTGGTTGCCCAGACATAGAGTGGTATCTAGTATTTATATTCAGTGTTAGAAAGTGCGAAGTGGAGATGTTTCATGTCCCTTCCCTGCCTGAAGCCTCCTTATTCCCGAGACTCCCAAGCTTCTACCACATAAAACCCCCTAAGTTTTGGCACACTCCAAACAACTTGCATCTCTGCAGTGAGTAGTACAGCTGTGCCTAAGTCTATCAAACAAAAACATTCAGCCAGGTGTGTTTCAGTGACAGACAAATGTGAATTCTCATTCCTACTAGGTTGACTTCATTATCCTTTTTCAAGTGGGAAGACACATCAGTGAACAAAAATTGCCGTTGTAGTACAAGAAGAATAAACTTCATAGGTGTCTGACATCATCCACATATTTTGAAGGAATGGTAGGTTTAAATTGTGGAAATTGAAAATGAAGAGTTGCATGAAAATCTACGTAAGTGTTAATGCATCACCATTTATCACACTGCAGTAGTAAATTCTTAATGAGTAAAAGTTATATAGCTGTTATGTGTATCTCCTACATACAAATTTTATTTATTTTACAGCTTTTCCTTTGTATGTTTTTCACATATCCAAATATGTACATCTGTACACACAGGATATCTCAAATGAAAATAGGATAATAATTAAAAATTCTGTTTGAAAAGATGGAATGTTTAAAACAACAGGCTTTCTTTTACATCCAGGAGAATATTTCTTGGGAAAATCCCATATTCCATCCTTAGCTTCACTTGCAAATAACTAAAGAAAGGGATGGGTGGGATAACTTCTTTAATTCTTTTTGGTTTTGTTTTTGTTACATTGCTCCCGTGCAAACATACATAAATAGCTTTAAAAAGCCATTTAATCACAGTATGCAGGAGCAAGGTAGTATATTCCTGTTTACATCAATCTAAGAAGAGGCTAGGTATGCCACACTTATTGGTATCCTTAGTGGTATATTTATTGCTATATTAAAGTAGAAAGCAGCCATTTGTACCAATAAAGCGGAACAGGTATTTGTCAATGTATGTACTCCAGCAGAATTTTATATTAAAACAAAACGCAAATTTTACTTTTTGTGTGTGTGTAAATATAAAAGAATTTCCTCTTTCAACTTTCTTAGCAATTTCTGGACAATCACACACTCTCTCTCTAGAAGAAGAGAAATCACTCCCTAATTGTTTTTTTCTAATCTTAGAGCTATAGATGTAATTTAGCACAAGGTATGCCAAACACATAATGGTAGATTTATTCTACAGATACAGAAGCACAATGTGAAATCTCTTCCAGCTCTCTCAGCTGTGTTTACACATTTCTACCTACTACACTGCAAACACTTCTGTAGTATATAGAGACAAGGACTGTCTTGTGGATGGCTTCTGCCTCCAATTCCCAAAGCATTTTGTCACACATTCCTTATGGCAACTATAAAAACTTTCATTACATAGAAAAAAAGAGAAAAGATGAAAATACACCTACTGATGTATGTGAACATGTGTTTTTATCTACAGATGGTATTTTTAGCAACAGTTTTTAAATTTGAACCTGGTCCTTTATTATTATGTGATATAAAAGAATGCAGGCATTTTTGGCAACAGAAACTGTTGACAGAAATGAAAAAAAGTTTTTAAAAATCTGTCCATCTGCAAAATATCAACTGTGAAATTTATGTTTGCGATTTTAATCTCCATATTTCTGCAGCTATAGTTTTGCTTCCATCACTTTGAAAAATATAAAAGTGCCCTATCATTTTTTCCAGTGGTGATGAAATTTCTGAGTTGCTGACACAGAAATACAAAAAAGGAACACATTACCTTAATATTTCTTTTAGCTATTATTCTCTACAAAATTACATTGCATTTTAGTGTCACTCTTTAATGGCATTCTCTACTACCTTGTAAGATGAGCTATGGCTAAATATTCTTTCCATGAAGGATAAAATAATGGATATATACACTCTCTAAAAACCATTTTGTCTATGAGACTGTGCTGTGTACAGAAGGAAGAGAGATAAAGTAGGGGGGCATTTCTCTGTGCTGTAATACTCTGAAAGGATAGAACTGCCGAGTGTTTAAGCACAGATGTGAGTATAATTTAAAGTGTGAGTATGATTTAAAGAATAGTTGAAAACCCACTCCACCTCCTCATGCATTCATCTTGGTATGAAAGCACTTCACAGAAAAAATGAGATTGATGAATGAGTTTGGTAATGATGATGGCACCTGGAATTTAGTACTTACATGTTTTTAGGAGGACATGAAGCATTTGTTAATACTGCTTGTGCTTATCCTGCTTGTACTTGCATACAAAAATACAATACTAGACAAAAGCACTTAAAAATTACTAGAAGAAACAGTGTGATGGCCTCTTTTCTATGTTCTTCTTTGTTGAGACATGAAGTAGCTGCAACAAGTCCAAAACAAGATCGAACTTTATTAGTTTTCGAATCATTTTGTTAATATTTAATCACATGCATAATTACTCTGTAATCCATGTATCATTTTCATGGGAATAGGTACCATGGAAACCCCAACCTTATTTCTCAGTGAATTTAATACATGAGCATATGAAATCAATAATGAAAACATGAAGGATTAAGTTTATCTTAAGCTTAAGTTATGTTTAAAAGATTGGGACCTGACAGCATATTCTGACAGGTTATTTTGTTTCTTGGAGTGGGATGGTGGTCATGGTACAGTGGGAAATAACATAAATGTCATGTGAATCTGTATTAAACCTTATATTTGACTTAACAAAACTGTCAATCTCCCTGCTTTATAGACATAGACTACAATTTAAAAAATTGATTAAATTATATTTTTCAAATTAATAATGCTTCTTAAATACATGTTCGCTGTGAATTTTACTTATTTACAGGTACCTATTATTGCCATATCAGGACAATATAATCATTCTTGACCTCAAAACATTTTTGATAATTACTTTCATACTGTTTTTGTTGTGTAAGTCATTAGGAAAGAGATTTTCAGCTGAACACTCAACAGATTCTCATGGAGTTGTTTTCTCACAAACTTTGTATGTGAGGGCTGTCTGGATGGCTACCTAATGTGTCAGTAAAGTAGTTAAGAGGCAGGAGATGTAAAGTGGAAAATCTGAAAGTGTGGCAAGGTCTTCATCTTTGCTCTGTCTTATCCATCATTTCGAAGAAAATGAGAAGAAGTGAAATACAAGGATTGCAACAGACAGCTGTAAGATTATGTCTTGGGGATGTCCTACTATGGTCCAGTAGAAATTGTATGCTAGGAATCAGAGACTCATGCACAGACTGGCAACATTAAAATCTCAGAAAGTAGTAAGATAAAAGTAGTGTAAAACTAGCTAAAAGCTTCTTTAGCTTTCCACTGAGTGCAAGTTCTGCTGTGTTGAATATGCCCATCCTCCATGCTACAGGGTAAAGATTGCCATGACAGCTCTGGCTGAGTGAACCTAATGTCAGAAGCTGTCTTTCCATGGGAGTGGCAGAGCCCCACATGGAGGCACTAAGCCATCACACCCACTGTGGACTTTATTATAGATATACGTATATGCAGTAAAGGGATCATAAAGCTTCTGAAAACCTTCTAAGAAGGCCACCCATACATCCATGGGATGTGGGGTAATGTGGAAGCAAATTGATGGAACACTTAGAGTCACCAGTAAATAGATAAAAAAATTAGCTGACATAAAAAATGAGACCAGTTGCGACACAGGCTATTCCACACGCATTCATGCAACATAGTAAAATACAGCTGTAAAAACTTTTGCTAACTTAGAGTTTTGATAATTTCTGTCAGGTTTAAAAAGACTGATTTGCCATCGACTTCCCATTAGGCAAAGATTCAAAGCTGTCATTCAGAGTTAATCGAGTCACCTGAAACACTCATTAAAAACACCAGATGTGTACTTTTAACACGCTTTCGACTTACACAGTAATACACACATGTCAGTGGCTTTCAAGGTGTATGTGCAGATCAAGGGAGGAGAGCTTTTAACCTTAGCTTTTCCTTTTTGTTCTGCTAAGAGGGTTAATATGTTTTCCAAGGAGAGACAATATGATTCTGGTAGAGGCAGTTGCTTAGAAGAGTAAAAGGCAGATTGAAGTTGGCAGGATATTAAATAAAGTTAGCCACTTGCAGCTTAGAGAAAGTTTAGAAAATATTTATGAACTCATCTTTCCTTTGAATACTTTTTTCAGCTGTTGTTTCAGATATAGATCTAGTTACTGAATTTTTCTTTTCTATTCCAAAGGCTCTGACCTCTCTCGTCAAGGTGTGACTTTGATATACTTATTATGCAAGAGTTCCTGTGTTCTTCTGAATCATATAAGAAAGGAGAAAAGACAACACTTCCCTTTTTTTTATGATCTTGCAATAGGTTGACAAGATACAGCTTAACAACAGCTTATTCTTCCATCTAATTTGGATGCACACTGGACAAAGTCATAGATATTTTAAACCAGAAAGTAAGAGAAGTTATAAACTTCACAGAAAAGAGAAAACAGGACAAGGACAGTTTGAGGAGATATTTTATCAAGTTTTCTCATTGGAAAAACATTTTAGACACTTTATTATTTTTTTTTTTTCTTACAGACATCAAGGGTACTCAGACAAGCAGAAATAATGGCCTCTGGCTAATGATTGAAAGGTAATGTCAAAGAACTAGTAACCCAGACACGTGTGGTTTATAACAAATTTCCATCTTCTCCTTTCTTTTCTACTCCATCCAGAAAAACAGTAACACTTATAAAATATGATGCCATATCTTTGGAGACAAAGAGTAACATTATAGGAAGTAACATTATTGGAAGGGTTCTCCAGAGGTCACCTAGGCCAATCCCAGTCAAAACAGGTAGTTAGAGAATGTTGTTCAGGACCTTTTTCAGTTGAGTTTTGGTTATCTCCAAGGATGGAAATTCTGCAATGTCTCTGAGAAATCTATGCCAATGTTTGACTCCCCACATGGCAAGAATTTTTCCTTATATCAGAATTTTCCGCATTCAAGCTTGTGCCTGTTGCCTTTTTTCTTACTCCCGTTAGGCAGGTGTGGATAGCACTAAGGTCTCTGCCAGGCCTTCTTTTGTCCAGGCTGAAAAGACAAAGTTCTCTCAGCCTATCCTTATATGTCATGTTTTCCAGGCCCCTAATTATCACTGGATTTACTCCAGCATGTTCAAGTCTGTCTTGTAGCGAGTGCGTAAAAGTGGACAAAGCACTTCAGATACAATCTTACGAGGATCAGGTTGAGAAGAAGAATCCCTCTCCTGGTGGTTGGCCTTTGTTGCTGCAGGACACACTGCTGATTCAGCTACTAGTGCACCAGGACTCCCAACTCTTTTTCTGCACAACTGCTTTCCAGACAGTTGGCCCAGGGCCTGTGTGCTTGCATGGACTTCTGACAAACTGGAGGCATTTGCCCTTGGCTATGAGGTTTCTTTTGGCCCCGTTTCACAGTACTGTTGCTGTCCCTTGGGATAGCAGCCCTGTCCTGTAGTGTATCAGGACACATCCTGGTTTGACATTGTCTACAAACTTGCTGAGGGTGTACGCTGTCCTAACATCTAGTTCACCAGTACCAGTCCTTGAGGGTCACCACTAGTAACTGGTCACCTACAGGTTGGACTTAGTAACACTACTCACCACTCATTGAGCCCAGTTTTCCAGTCCATTTTCTGCCCTCCTTATGCCCTTACACAACCCATGTCTTTCCAATTTGACTAGAAGAATTTTATGTGGCACTGTCAAAGACCTATCTAAAACCAAGGTAAACAACACCTACTGTTTACACAGACACTTGTTTCACTGTAGATAGCAATCGGGTCAGGTTTGGTTTGCCCTTGGAAGATCCATTCTGGCTTTTCCCGTGTTCTGCATATTCCTGAATACTTGAGAAGAATAGGAGACTTGTTCCATAACCTTCACAGGGAAGGAGGTGAAGCTGACATAGTTTATTTCCCGAATCCTCCTTGGCCTTCCTGCAGGCATGTGGGATACGTCTTTCTCCAGTCAGTTTTCTGCACCTCCCATGACCTCAAAAGTGATGGAGGCAATAGAGAGCAGCCTTGAAGTATCAGCCAGCTCCCTCAGCACCCAGAGATGTGTAACTGGTGCATGTTCAGTCTGCTTATGTGTGCTCAAATTTTGTCTTCCCTGACTGGGGGTACAGCTTCATCCCCTAGACTCTGCTCCTTGGCTCAGGGCCTAGGAGCCCTCAGGGCAGAACTCACTGCTGAAATCGTAAGCAAAAAGGCACTGAGTGCCTCAGTCTTTCCTGTGTCCTTCACCACTGGTGTACTGGACTCCTTTACCCAGCTTCCCACTGGATCCTGCCAACAGGTGGAAATACAGTCTTCCTGAGGTCCATGGCTGTGAATCTGCTTAGTCACTTCTCTCAGGTTTATAAAAGTGCACCGTCTCATGGTTGCTGCAGCCACAGCCACACTCAACCTTCTCATCTTTGAACTGTTCTTTCTTGCTTGCTTGCAATAGGTCCAGCCAAGCATCTCCCACTGTTATCTTGTTGGTCACTTGTGTCGAGAAACTGTTATATGCACATACTAGACATGTTCTGGATTGACTGGGAAACTTTATCAAAGAAATGAGAATTACTGCAGAAAGGATCTCAAATAAAAGTGGAAAAATGGTTTTGAAGCACATTGATTAGCTCATCATTCTGGATATAGAAGAGAAATTAAAATGTGATGGACCAGTGTAATTTGACAGTCTCAATATCTTTGAAGGAACTGATTTGATTTACTGAGAAGAATATCTGACTGTTCCCTGTAAAAATATACATCTGAGAAACACTGTGTAAAATTATACCATAACCAACACTATCTGAGTACTTTCTATATATAAAGTATTCCTTATTATGTGTTAAATAAGTTGGCCCACGTCTTTGAATCTGACACACTTTGTGATCATTCATTATGTACCTACAGAGATAAAATAAGCTTTAAACATTTGTTGGTTTTATGTGTATATAAATGTATTAATATATAGTGATTGCCTCCTGGTTATGTCATGTTTTGTCATTGGTCGTTGGTGAGAAGGGCTCTGTTTCTCCCCTGTATCTTATAAATGATTTTGATATCCCTGCAATTTTCATTAAGTATGATTAGTAGAGGAGTGTATGTCAACAAGATTGACCAGGGATGATCTTGATTCAACTTAAGCTGAAAAGAAAGTCAGTAATGCAAATATTTAGAGACGACAAAGGCAGATCAATAGAATTATAGTTTTCATTGCTCTTGGTTTAGTGATTAAAATGACCTATAAAAGAACTTCTCTTAACACTGGTTCTGTTTAAAAGGGTGAGGGGGAAGGGCCCACATTATATGTCAGAAATTGATTTCTGGCTCTTATGGGCGTTTTCTTTATGTGTAAGGGTATAATATTAGAGACCTTGAAGGCACCTGTGTTTTAACTGGATTTGATAAGACGCGAAAAATTCAAGTCTGTTACTTTTTTCATACATCAGAAAGGATGTTTAACCAGCAGCTGTATTTGTTTTGAAAGATGCAATTGGATTTACCCTAATCCCAGAGACAGGGAGAAAGAACCTCAGTTTATTGGCTCCTCTGAAGGGAGGCAACTGACTGAATTCTGGAGCACTTTGCAGTTCTTTCAACGCCCGAAGGAGCAAGAAAACCGCAAACGGAGTAGTACTGTTTATTCTGTAACAATATGTTCTGATATATTTTGAAATTGATGATGCAAGAAACCAGGCACAAATTATGATTTACAGAACTGTAAAGTTGCTATCCATTTACTTACAATCAGCAAGGAAATATACCACAAAGTGCTTACTTATATACAAAGGGGAAACTTACTTACATCTACCTCGCAATCCACAAGATTTTAAATATATTGCAACTGAATGCACAGAAATGAAATGCTCTGAAACATTTTCTTTCAGCAATTTGTGTCTAAGCACACAATGGAGCCTGTGGTGCAACTTAATAGATTGTTGGAAATTAGCGCATTGTGAAAAGAAGTCTCTCTGCTTTCATAAATGAACAGTCTTAAACTTGGTTTTAGCAGACTAATGGAAAACAATTTTTAAATAAACAGGGTGTGTGTGCTTTGTTGCACTGCTCGAGATATTGTACTATTCCAAGAAAAGTATGAGGAGGAGGGTGCTTAGTCTTTCTAGGCTTAACCTAGGAACAGTCAAAAAATACCCCCCAGAAAGGGATTCCAGTTCAGGTGCTCAAGCTGCATTTTCAGGGATCCATTCTCATGTCAGACTTCAATACGCTGAATTCTCACAGAAAAGTTTGAGGACCATCAGATGCCCCAGATGCTTCTCTCTGAGTTTTCTGAGCTCAGTCCATTTTTAATTTTTGTCTCGTCCCTCATGTACTCTATTATCTGAGCGATGAATGGTCGTTGCTGGTGGTGGGATGAATAGCACATAGTACATATGCAGGTTTGACACCTCGCCCCTGGCTGGACCTTCATACGATGTCAAGCACTGTGCCAACCCCCTACACACCACGTCCTGCTCGGGGACGTACAGACAACAGCAGGTGCTTTGTTCAAACAAGTAAATTACATCAGGGCTTTGACAAATATCTCAGTCTCTGGGACAGGAAGAAGGAGGTCTTAGCTCACTCACTGAATTTCTCACCTCAGCTGTACAGATGCTTCCCAGATTTTCCATGTGTCAAGGATGACCATCTATGTTTCAGAAACTCCTCAGCCCTTCTCAAGTAGTTTTGGAATTTTCCCTTTGGAGGAGGCAGCACCAGCTTCAAAGATAAAATGTTCTAGGTTAAAAAAAAAAAAAAAGAAAAACCAAACACCACCATATTTTCTTTTCATAGACATATTTTTTCTTTTTACTGATACAGAGAGAAGGTGGGAAAAAAGGAAACTGCGGAAAGCAAGGATCAAGGTGGACAAAGGAGCAAAGTGGGAGCATACAAGTGTGGTGGTGTGTGAAAGACTGTAGTGTGTGAGAGGGCTGCTGGTTTGTGTGGCTGAGGCTTCTGCCTGATCACAGAACTCTGATCTATCATTTTATGAAACTCTGCTTTTACTGCTCTCTGTGTGTGTGTATGTATGTCCAAGTGCTCTGTGAGAAAATTTCAAGCTGGACTTGTTGACAGGTAAGAGAAGTCTGGTTGAAAGATAATGAATCCCAACCCAAGTGCAGGACCTTGCACCTTGTTGAACCTCATGAAGTTCACATGGTTCCACTTTTTGAGCTTGTCCAGGTCCCACTGGATGGCATCCTGTCCCTCAGGCATGTCAACTGCACCACTCAGCTTGGTGTCATCTGCCACCTTTTGCTGAGGGTACAGATCCCTCAGTCTGTCAGTGATGAAGATATTAAGCAGTACTAGTCTCCGTATGGACCTGTGGGTGGCACCTCATATTGTTGCATGGGATTATACATGTCCCTGATGGTAGACTTCAAAACCATCAAAACCTCCCAAAGTACTGTTTATCCAGATTCTCTGTTCTCTCTCCTAAAGCTTCTCAGCCAGCCAAAGTAACACTAATCTCTCATAGCTCCCTGAAACTCATTTAATTTCTCAGTCTTTCTTCTAGAGATTTACTCCCTTACAATATTCCTCTCTTGCATGTAATATTGACTGCATTTTGTCTACAAAATTAAATTTTAGTGCTGAAAGGATGAAAAAATAGCAAAATGTCAATTTTGCCTATGCTCTGAGTAGTTGTTTGCCTGTTCCACTGTAGCTAGAAAATGCAGATCTTCTTCCCAATAGTAGTGCATTAAGGAAACTCTCCATTAACAGAGACATGAACATCTGTCTTTCCAGGTTTAATGATCCACTGATGACACTGTCCTTTGTAGTCCACAATATTTGCCTTTGTCATGTTTAGTAAAGCATATTAAACTATTTTTCACGAAGAAATGCACATTATGACACAAGTTGAGATCAACTCTAGCTGTTTCTTTTACGTTTTAACTATATGAATATTTATAGCATTTATACCATGGTTCAGTGACAGGTCTGCTTTCATCCTATATGCGGCTTTTACAGTTCTGTCATGATTTAGTGTTCAGTGTTTCGTAAAGGGAGTTACCTACAACAGCATGGCAGACAGTTCAGTGGCAACCACCCAAACGTTGAAGACTGATACAAATATATGAGAGGTACGTAGTATTTCCACATTCACTCTTTTAGATAATTCAGTTCTTGTAGGTTGTTCCTAGTGCTGACTTCCTGGGGTGTTAAGTTATTCCTCACTTGCTTATTCTCCACAACTCGAGCTATTATAGTGGATGGAACATTCTTCCCCCAGTGATAGTTACATTTTGGTGTGTGAGATGATTTTCCCAAACACGTTGGCTGCTAATTCTGACAAATTCAATATGTTTAAAACATTAAAAAAAAAAAAAAGCAGCATACAACTGCAAGATCATTATGATAACAACAGCATAAAGAAGACCAAAAAAAAAAAAAAAGGCAAGATGCTTGGTTTGGTTGGCATTTTTATTACTAGCAAGAGTTATTGTTTCCACAGTTCAAGGAAAGATTAGTTAGCATAATCTGAAAGACCAGAAAATGCTACTATTTTAATAAACAAGTTCTGCATAAACCCCAAGGAAATGGGATGGGGGAATAAATAAGGTAAATATTTCAGCCAATATAATCTTGAAAGTCCAATTTTTTATCTTTTATATCAGGTGGGAATATCTCAGGAAGCAAATATTTATCTCTCATCTAAGTTTTAACTGCATTCTGCTTTTATCCTCTCTTTGTATTGCCTGAGTTTATTTCTTTTGTAGAGGGAAGATGGAAAACAAAAGAAGACATTTCATTTTGTAACTTTCATCTTTTATGACCTTATTATCTGGATGGCTACATCTCTTTGTATACCGTGCATACATGAGAAGTAATTAAATCTATTAGCCAAGACTGTGCCTTTTAATAATGTTGTACAGACATAAAAGGATGGTCTTTTTCTCTTTTTTTCCTTTTTCTTTTTTCCTTTTTTTAATTAAGGACTCTCTTACTTCCCAAATAATTAAAAAATTTCTGCTCTTGATTCCTGGGAGGGGGCAGGGTGTTTTTGAAGTAACACATGGCTGAACAACAGAAGAAGTCATAATTTGGAGATAAGAGCTGCGTTTGTGGAAGTGTCACTGACATTGAAAATTTCACTCATACATGACCATTAGTCAATGTAGCAAATACTCAACACTTCACATGAGCTAGGCCTAATTTCAAGCATTTGGACAAAATTCTCAAAATAGTACAGCTCACTTCATGCTCAAAATTAAGGCAGTATTGAAGTGTTTGAATTTGGGCAGCAGTTCTTACGCATGCAAGGAGCAAATCAACTACATTATTTTTAGTATTTAATATAAACTGAAGGTGTAAGATAGGAACATTTTTCAATGGCCTTCTGTAAGAATCTGAAAACACATTTTCAGCTCTCCATCAAGAATTTCCTGGTTCTATTACTAAAAGTTTCCTGCTGGCTACATTTTCCTGACCTGTATATTCAGTAATGTGTACTGAATGGAGAACTTATTACTGTCTTTCCAACTTCTCCATTCTTAATTAGCACAAGGCATATATAACAACATATATCCTCTGATGGGACAAACGAATCTTGTGCCAAATTCTGATCTGATTAGACATATTTTCATTATACAACAGGAAATGAAAACAGGGTTCTTCTTTCGTATTTTTACAGTTCTAGACCTTGGAGAGGAAAAGAAAGGTTACTGGTCTCTTTGGGTGTCCTGGGCTGTCCTGGACAAAGTGATGTCAGCAGTTCAAGGGAGGTGATCCTTCCTCTCTACTCAGCACTCATAAAATGACACCTTGGAGTACTGTGGCCAGTTCTGGGCTCCCCAGTACAAGAGAGACATGGACAGAACGTAGTGAGTCCAGTGAAAGACCTGGAAGGTGATTAAAGTACAGAGACATCTCTCCTGTGAGGAGATGCTGAGAGAGCTGGGACTGTTCAGCCTGGAGAAGGGAAGGCTTGGGGGAATATTATCAAAATAGTTAAGTACCTGAAGGGAGGGTTCAAAGGGGACAGAACCAGGGTCGTCTCAGTGGTGCCCAGTAACAGGACCAGAGGCCATGGGCATAAACTGAAACACAGGAGGCTCCATCTGAAGATCAGGAAATACTTTTTCACTATGAGTGTCTGAACACTGGTAATAAATCATTACATTACCTAGCTCAGGATATAGAGTCAATGGGATTTAAATGCATGGAAATGTAAATGCTTTCACAAATCTGTGATCCGTAGGTTTAAATGTTTGATAAGACAAAGACTCCCATTTCTAATATTTCCTTTTCAATTTTTAACATAAGTATCTAATAAATCTCTGAACACCAGGTATTTGTGTTTTGCAGTAAGGTTAAGTAATTCCAAGAGTAGTTTAATAAAACTTCCCTCTCTTTAACAAGTATGTGATACGTTACCTCTATGCATGTCATAAGCTACAAAACATAGATATTTTAATCATAACTTTATCAGTTGTAGTTAGATTTCCAAACTGTATTTCAAGGTACCTAACACATTTGCAACTGTCTTATGAAGGTGAAGTACAGCTGAGCATAAGTAGTTGCTGGCCTTTGATGATGACCTCCAAACTGTCCAGGATACTTCTGGAAAAGTGATTATTTTTAAAAATTCGCTGAAAGTATTTGTTTCACTCTTTCATGAGAAGCTTTAATAGTATTACAATCCTACTGGTCTGAACAGGGAATTTATAATACACCCAAGAAAATACGCTTCCTCAGAGAGTTGGAATAAAATAGTGAGCTCTAGAATGAAAAGTAGACTTTGTCAGCCTATGGTGTTTCTTCCATCCCTCACTTGTAGTAAAATGACATTTTTTGGGGAGGTGTGTCTTTACTCCAGGTGCAAATAGAATACCTGACATTCCTGTTAATGAATTAGGTAACGAGCCAAATAGGCATATGATTAAATTAGTCACTATTGAAACCTACTCTTGAAATCTTCTTTTCCCCCTTTCTGTAGCTCATGTTCTGCAGCCAATGATGTATGAGAAACCTGTTGACCATTTTAGCATACTTTATAACTGAGCTGAGGAATGACACTCCCATTATTTTTTTTTAATTTGAAATATTAACCTCCTTTCAAAAAAAGTATAAGGAATAGATGTCAGTAACATTAATGGTAAACACACTGCTCCCTTTTGACATGCCCTTGAATTTCTGAGTTACAGTAGCAACAATAAATACCTTATTGCTTATGCTAAAGCTCTGGCTGCCAACTTACATGGGTTTTGTACTCCACCATTGTTTACAGGATGACATTTGTTCTTTTGTCTCTGGAAGGATGGTGCAGAAACAAAGGAGCTGACAAGTAAACAAAAGGAACGTGCTTTTTAAACGCGGAACTGCTAACTGCAAACACGGCTCCTGTCCTGCCTATTACGAACTTTGCAAGGTAGGTATTGTTTTCTCAGATAACAACTCTAAATGCAGCATGCTATTCAGACACTTTTCCCTCCTACTCTGTAATGGATAAACAGATACCTAATGACATACCAGAAATTATTACTAGGGTGCAGAGAAGCTGGAAGCTGTCAAACACAATAACATGAACTGAAAAACATATCTCTCTCTAAATGAGGGCCAGAGTTATGACCAATTCTTTTTCCTCCAGAGATAATCTACTGTTATCTTGAAGCAGGTGTAATAGACCAAGAAAGAATAACTGATAATCTGTGGATAAATTCTGCTGAAAAAGGGATTAAGGAAATAACCTGATTATCATTGCCATATTAAAAAAAAAAAAAATTAAAATGGGCTGCATTTAATTACTGTATAAATTCCAAGTTATCCTAGTTTGGAGTGGGAAGAGCATGATAGAATTACACTATTAAGCATTTATACCATTAAGCATTTGAGTAGGTGAAATGATGTACATTAAATGTTTATTTAATCAGCATATTTACGAAGTATTTAGAGGTTGGTTGTATTTTACAGTGTTTTCACAGTTGGACTGGCTGCATTTATTTTACTCTCTGCATGTATTTGATTTTCCTTTGCATTAGATGATCATGTTTCAGCTACACTTTCTCTGTGCAGCAGTCTAGCTTATCTCCTGCAACAGCACGATAACATGAGTAATTTTTATAATTGTAGGGCCAGTGACAAAGAGAGGCTTGGTGCATAGCAGTGATGAGAAAGGGAGCATGAAGCTGCAGGCACTAGTAGAGAAGAACACTGTTGTTGTGTTAGCAATTACACACTGCCGGGATGCTTTCCACCCTTGGAGTCAGCTGCCGCACAAGGGATGCAGAGCACGGGTGGCTGTTCAGTAGCTGATGAGCAGGCAGGAGATGAGTGGAACAACTGCTACACACTGTTGCAACCAGATAGATCTTCCATCAAACCAGTCAGGGCTCATAGAGAAAGATGAACTGCTTAAGAGGAAAACTAAAAACTTCCATGGGCCTTGGACCACAACCCTTAGCTTTCCTCTCGCTTGGAGGACACTTCATTACAAGACGAAAGCATAAGTTATGTTCTCTCTCTGAAAAGGTCTGTACCTGAAATGTCTCAGTCATTTATGGCATGGCTTAGATACCTCAACAGACATCTTCACGGTAGATCTTCACACCGTCTCCAACAGCCGTTCCTCGTTTATCAGGATGTATGTTACAGCTTTTGTTTTGCATACTTGCTAAGAGAAAACCATCATGAGAAAATATACTGCAAATAATGTGGCAAGATAGAACAAACTATTTACAGCTATTCACAGCAGCAGTGATACAGACAAAGATACTCACCTTTGGCAAAGGGTATGTGTATATCTGTGTGTATATATATGTATGTGTGTGTATGCAGACAGCACTGGTAAACTTGAGAATGAGATTCTATCATTTTTTAGAAAAGAAATATGTAACAATTCAGCATTTCAGATTACTTTTTAGTTACACATTTAGATGACTTTTTGTACTGCAGTGTTTTATTGGGGCTTAGTACTAGGATGATCAGGCACTGTGTTCTTCAGCAAACCCTTCTAAGTGCTTCCCACAGTTCAGAATGTTACATACAACAGTGGCTACCCTTCTCATCACAGTATGTTTCTTTTTTAATCTTCCTAAATGATGCTGAGATATTTCATACATTATATTATTTTTAGAAGGCTTGGCCCCAAATTAATGTATTTATCACTGTCATTTACTAAATGAAATGACACAAGTGTTACTGTTAGACCAGTCTTTCTTCACCACAATAAAAAAATACAACAGTGGCGTTCAGGATATTTCTTTTCCTTTCCTTTAAGAAAGATAGCATTCTGTTATCTTGACTTCAACCTCTGCCAGCTATAGCTCAGGTAATTGAACTAAGTCTTTATTTCTTACCTGGGTTCATTACTCAAAACAGAAGAGAATAATAAAATAATTAGGAAAACATCACTCTCTGAAAAGGGTGAAAGGGATCCTTAAGTGGAAGGATCCCTTCTCAGCTGGAGTACTTAATTATTCTCACCCTAAATTAGTGTGTTTGTTAGATGTGAATAACTTCAACAAGGAAGTAGGTTTCTAAGTTTCTGCAGTTGTACCTTGGTGCTGTTAGCAATTGTCTATGTTTAATATACATAGAACCTTTGAAAAATCATGGCAGTTGGGGAAGAATGACTGGAAAAAACCCAAACCACTCCTTCAGGAAGGACAAGGAGAATCTGAGCAACTGCCAGCTGGTTAGCCTCATCTCAAAGCCTGTGAAGGTGACAGGGCAAACAATCCTGGAAACCATTTCCAAACATATAAAAGATAAAGAGAGCTATCAGTATGAATTTATGAAGGGTTTATTGTGCTTAATTAACCTGTTAGCCTTCAGTGATAACATGATAAGCTTGGTGGATAAGGAGAGAGCGGTGGATGGAGAGAGCAGTCTTGCCAGCAGCAAGACTGAGCATGTACTTCAAGTAGACACACACACGGAGACACACAGGTCTGTCCCGTGGTCTTAGACACACAGTCTATGCAGTAGCTGCCCCCAGGCTCTGGTTTCTACATGCTGTCACCCAGATCGAGGGAACCCTTACTTCTGCAGTCCTCTCTCCTGTGACCACTTTGAGACCTCCCTGCTTGTCACCTTGTCCCACCTGGACTTTGCTGTCATTCAGACTCAAAGGTCTGCAATGAGGAGCACAACCATGCAGAAGACAGTTGGAAATAATGTATAATTTAAATATAGGACCAACTGCAATCATCAGGCACAGGGCTCAGCCAGGCAGCACTTGCTTACTCAAAACTTGCCCCTCTTACCCTCTTTTCCCTCTATTTTCCCACACCTGCCCTTTCCAATCCATCTTTATCTCTCTTCCCCTGCCTCTGATCCTTCCCATAAGCATCCCATATAAAGTCTTGCACATCTCCACAACCCTCTTAAAACACACCCTCATAAATTTTATGCTGTCCCCAAATACTCTTCCCTTGCATCCTGTTAAGTCCTATCCTCCTGTAGGCTGTAACTCCTTTTTTATTTATGCCTGCCTTTCTGGAGAGAAAATTTATTTCCTTGACTTAATCTACATCAGGAGATGTCACCGGTAAATCCTTCTCCTCAGATAGCCCTTGGACTGACCCAGTCAATGGGTGAAATTCTCCCTGGTTAGGCTACCTGTTGCTGTTCCTCTGCTCCCTGCCGTGTCTTAATGAGATTAACCCCTGGTCAGATAACCCAGCTGACTTCTGCTCCTAGCAACCAGGCAACATTTCAACTGAAAACGCAGTTTTCACAAGAAAATATCTATTTGCCTCCCACTCTTTCTGCGTAAAAATAATTAGGGAAATAAAAATGAAGCCTTTTGCTCCAGGTTGGCTCATCCTAAATGGAAACATTGACAGGTTAAACTGAACTGGAGGTACTTAGTGTGACGTGAGTCTAAGCCTGCTTTAGCTACTGCCATGTCACAGGAGGAGTATTTTTTGACAGCCTAGTAGCTTTTTTCCTATTTTACAATGCAGGTTTCTCATATATTATAGATAATATAATATGTATATCCCAAACATATATGTAGAGCAAAATTCCTGTACATTATTGATCATAACAGGATAACACCACTTATCATAAAGATCCTAAGGAAGGTCTTGAGGAATCAGGCAAAGTCACTTAACCACTGATATTGTGTGAGATATACAATGAATAGGGGAATAATAATAACAAGAAAAACATAAAGTGATTAGCAGAAGATATGCTTAACAAAATATTTAGGCTAGTCAGTCATTATAATTAAAAAAAAAAAGTCCAAAGGAAAGCAAATTAAAAGAAAAACTTCTCTTTTAAATAGGCATTAAATTGCTAATGTTTCATGTGTGTAATAAAGGTTTTAATAAGAGCAGAAGATGAAAATTATACTAAATGGTAATGTATCAGTTCCCATTTTATCTGTCATTTTAACAACATGATTTTGTGGTTCTGTTGGCTTGTTGGAGCTGTCTTGATCCGAATATATTTCATTTCCTGGCCGAATGTCTGCCTGTGTAAGGTAATGTCATTCCAGAGTGAAGTGCCTTAGACTCTAAAAGTTCTTGAGTTGATCTTTTATCTTTTGTCAAAATTAATTTTCAAAGTTATTTTTAAATGAGCTTTTAGTGCTGGTGAAAGGGGCAGATGTATTTATTCAGATTTTTTTTCTCTCTGAGTCAGGACATAAGATGCATATCTCATTACAAATGACAATTTTCTAGATAAATATTTTCTCCCATTATATCACAGACTGCTGTAGTGCAAACTTCCCCATACTATTATACTCCAGACTATTAGCATCTCAGCACCTCACGTATGTTTCATATGAGTGAAATAACTTTCTCAATGGCTTTTGAGATACATGAGAATAACAGACCAATCTTCTTCTCCCACTCTGTCATGTTCATCTTAAATTTTATATGCGCTTACATTCTTTCTCCCTTCTAACTGACACTGATTTCAATCTAATACTTCAGCGAAGTCACTCACACACTAAAATATGATCTGAAATTTCTGTCATTTCAGAGGGGCAACAGAAGAAGCCTATTGAGCTTCAGGCTATCCTAACAGTAGTTTGATTTGAACTGGTAAATGCTACATTCCATATTGATGCTCTCCTATTTGCTTATTTAACAGGGGAAAAGAACACGTACAACACACACACATAAGATTTATTTATAGCAAAATTTTCATTGAAGTTTAATCTTAAATTTTTCCACAAAGGGATATCCAACTGCCAGTGGCCAAGACAATACAATGGATTTTATTGCAACACCAGGATCCCAGTTTGATGGGACTGAAATGTTATCATTTCCTGACTCTTTCCTATGGCTGTCATACCACCTACCTACTATAATTTTCCTTTTTTTGCAGTAAATAACACTTTCTCATGCAAGGTCCATTTATCCACATTCAAATAACAAAGCAGGAAGGAAATTTCTATTAATCTGAGAGCAAGAAAAAGGGAGGAGCTGAATGTACTACATGCATTGGTAAAGTGCCCTCACTGCCTAGGTAAAAATAAAAATACCTTATTTTGTAGGTTTTTAAAACTGCCAGGATGAGAAAATACAAGAAGGTTATAGGTGAATATCTCAGTAATATTTACGCTCCAAGACTGTGGGGTTCTTGCCTTCACAAAGTCAAAGAAAGCAATATATGCTGTGATAAGAAGACTTAAATACAATTAGTGTAGGGACTGATGCCTAGGAAGGTTTCAAATCATAACACAGGCTCTGTATTCAGTTCTCCAGAACACCAGACCCTTGAGTTGCAGGCAGTGCAGTACACATTGAGAAGAGAACTGCACAGACTGAAAAGACTTTTCACCTAGCAACCTTCCTCACACTGTGTCACTGAAAAAGTTAACAGGTTAAGAAGAAGTGGAGTCAGACATCCAGTTTAATTTCTAAATGTCATTTCTATATCATGAACTCACAGCTAAGGACTACAGATACTGATGACCTCTCTCAAAAGGGACAAGACTTGAACCTACTGACCCTGGGATAAAGGAAGTTCGTTGCTACCTGCTTAACAAGAAACCCATAGGCAGGAGTGAATGCCATGCTTTTGTTGCACCATAATCAATTCCTTGAAGAGCTGCTGTTTCTTGAAGGTTGTCTAGAGAAACAATGTTGCCGTGTAGCAGGTCAATGGACAGGTAGATCTAACATAAATAGGGAGCAGTAGGGGATGATGTTATTTAAATTTAAATTTTCACGCCAAGAGTAGTGCACATTATTTTTTTGCCTATTATATACCAACAATGGCTACAAATCTATTTCGAACAAGTTAAAATGTATGCTTTTATTTAACAGTTATTATGTTGGCAGAACCTGAAAAAAATTTCTTATTCTGCTGGAATAGTTTGCTGTTGTGTCCAGAGGCACTAGTTACCATCAGTATCCCTGACTTCTTACAGAACAACAGCACTTTCTGAGGAAGCCTGGTTTTATTCACTTCGTGTGACAGATTAGAAATGCACTAGGTGCCTTCGTGTAGTAATGAGTGCATTACAAAGCCTCTGAAAAGGACATGAATGTTTCTTCTAGCTTATCTAAATGTGGCTCTTTTTGTATGTATATTCACCTCTCCCTGAAGTATTCTATTTATTCCAGTGGGTGGAAGACAGATGTAGCAAACATGAACTCCTGAACCTCTGCATTGTACCCTGGTTCCTTCTTTTGCAACAATATATATCTCTGAGATGGAGTTCTCAAATGGCAATTTTGACCCAGTTCAACCAAACAGAAAAAAAAAAAAGTGACTGAATATTTACCTGCCCAAAACACTAGAAAAATTCTGAAGTTCATCATATGTATAAAACATATGCCTAACTTCCCCCAAAGGAGTTGTACCATCTTTGAAAAGATATTAAAAGGGAATAAAAGGGTAATTTAATTTAATAAATGCACATATCCCAAATGATACAGTAATTGATATCTAGTTTCATTCTCTTTTGCACTGTGATTTTCAGTGACTATGAAAATTTTCAGTGATTTCCATACGACACTATTACTTCATAAAAGGATATTTCAGGTATTTTTTTAGAAACTGTTAAAATATACTTACCACAACTTCATATGAATTAGTACATATAAAGATGTTAATAACAAGCCCAAAGGTACAACATGAAAAAATAATTTTACTAGTTTGTTACATTTGATTTATCAATAGGGTTTAAAATGTTATTTAGTTTTTAGATTGTAACGTGTTCTCCTGAAAAACAACTCTCTTTACAAATTGAGTTCAGTAAACTACATAGCCATCCTTATAATGCCCTGCAGATGAATTCATAAACCCTAATCAGCACTGTTCCTGAGAGATGGGTCCAAAACCCCCCAGTTTTGTAGAATAAGATCCAGGACTGTTTTCATTGCTTTTTCAACACACTTTTTTTGAGGTCTGCACATGCCTTTCAATACCATGGGTAAGATCTAGTCATACCGCTTAGAGTTACTTTTCAGGTAAAATTTCCTGGTTTTCTTCTCACTTTGTCTCTTATAGCTCTGCATGTACATCATTTCCTTGATCTATTACTTTAGTAATTTTAGGAAAAGACAATTAGGCTTGCTTAATTTAATTTCATTTCCCCTTCTCAGTCCATTGCAGCTGGCTGTACCTTGTACCAGTACTTCTCAATCGTTTGGGTTTTTTTTTCATATGTACATTTTCCTCAGTAGTTGTGTTATTTTTGTTGCGATTGAATGCACTTCACCCTATTCATTGACAGCATCCTGAAAGAAAACTTTCTTTCAGATCACTTGCTCACAGTGGGTGCAAAAATTTACTTGTACAATTGATTCAGGTAACAGGGAACTTTTACATTCATTTTAGCAATATTCAGCCAAACAGGCATACGATTAAAAAGTTAAGCCCACACTTTAATCCTGTTTCATAGTATAGCTTTTGAGCATTTATGTACATTTTGTAAATGTTTATATAAGAAATATTCACAGAGGATGCTGACTAAAAATATCTAATTAAAGTATTCTTATTGTTCATCAATTATGGTTGTGCTTTTTTGAGCTGTGACTAACTAGCTGGCTGCTACAGTGGGTTAGTATTCAGGAAAGATTTTGATATAAGCTTGAAATGAAACAAATAGCCCTCTGAGGGAAAATAAATTTGGCTATTATTTAAGCAAAGAAAGATTAAAAAAAAGAGAACAATCAAAACCTATAATAAAACATTTGTATTTATTATGTAGAAGATGTTCTGCTTCCAAATACCAACTTTGAACTATAGGTGAAAGCTAATCTTAATGGAGAATGTGTTCTTTAAATTTCTAAGCTTGTTTTCTAACCTTTTCTTTCCTTTGTTTGAAAGCGGTAGTTTGCTTCACTTACTGAGTACCAGGCTACATAAACTCTCTGTCTTAAAGATGATTTTGTTTTATGACGAAGTTACTCATAACTGCAATAAAACTACCAGTGCTGGAATTTTGAAGATGTTTTCAGTTGACAAAAAACTGCCTTTGCCAATGACTTAAAGGTTTAATTGCTGCCTGCTGTGGGAGATGGCTGGCAGGAGATAGTCTTACTTTTGTGCTCAACCATGCTGCAAATGGTTGGTCATTCAACTCCAATGATTGCATAAGTCAAAAGTAGCTGCTCAGTCATTACTGGGATTTTCAAAATTGTCCTGCTTAGGCAGGGGCTCAGGGCCCTGGGTGGAGCTCCCAGGCCACCTCCCCTCCAGGGGTGGGTGGCCTCATGTGAAGCTGGGTAGGGTCATTAAGACCCGTTAGCACCCTCACCACTTTGAATATATCAATGGCCTGTCATGAATTGATTCAAGGAAGACCATAAAAGGGACTAGAAGGGATCCAAGTTCTCAGTAAAATCCATAAGCTAGAAAAATAATCAGCTCAAGTCTTTGGGAATAATTATACAACCACCGAAGACCTGGCTTCTGCATGGTAAGAATTTCAACATATACCTCAAAACACAGGTAACTTTCTCACATCTGTGCAAAAGACCTGAAATAGCAAAACTTCCATTTGCTTTATTTGTGACCTATAAAACTGAGAATGAAAAACCCACTTATTTTTCACCTAAATATGTGTAAAAATTATGATTTGTGGAGAAAAATGGGGAGATGGAATGCTTGTCCTCATCAGAGAGATTAATAATTTAATTAGGGTCAGAAGTGGGGATCCTTTCCCTCTATTCAGCACTGGTGAGGCCACTTCTGGACTTGTGTGTCCAGTTGTGGGTTACCCAGTACAAGACAGACTTACTGAAGCAAGTCCAGTAAGAATGATTAAGATGGTGGAACAACTCTTGTATGAGGAAAGGCTGAGAGATCTGAGACTGCTCAGCCTTGAGAAGTGAAGGATCAGGGGGGATCGTATCAATGTGTATAAATATTTGTTGGGGAGGATCAGTGCAGAAGATGGAGACAGAGGTATTCAGTGACAGGACAGGAGGTAATGAGCAAAAATTTAAAAACAAAAGAAAAAGTTAATCTGAACATAATGAAACACTTCTTTATCTTGAGGGTGGCCAAACACTGGAGCAGGTTGCCCAGAGAGCTTGTGGAGTGTCCATCCTTGGAGACATTAAAAGCACAACAGCACATGGTCCTGGGCAACCTGCTATTGCTGGCCCTATCTGAAAAGGGGTGGTAGAGTAGATCTCCTAAGGTTCCTTCTAGTCACCGTGATTCTGTTACTCTGTAGTTGCAGTGAGGACAATATATCCAAACACATCAGACAGTCAGGTGTACACTGGATAAAAAGACACCATAGTGAGTTCTCCTTATGCCAGCTCAGACACTGAAACAACATGAGTACACAGTGTCCAAGCTGAGTCCAGCAAAAGAATTCATTAAAGCTAGTCTGGGGAATTGGAGAAGGGATATTTTGCTACTTGTGAGCATAAGCTGGAGAATCCATCCCCTGTTGTGCTGCATGCATGCAGCCTGAGAGGTCCAAACTCATTTATAATGAGCATCATTTGCTTCCCTGGAGATAAGCATTTAAGTCATTTCAGAGAATTAAGTTACTCTATTACAATTTTCATCCCCAAATTTCAGTTACCTTGGGCATAGGTGCAGTCAATGAAGAGTCAATTGAGGAATCCTGATATCTGATTCCTTTATCTTACTTCTGGGGACTACACGATTTGTGTAGTCACAAGGGTCTATAAATCTAAGTCTAATTTAAGCTACAATAAATAATTTGAAAAACATGAAATAAAATACAAGTTTCCTCATCTATTCAAGATATTGCTGAAGTACTATAATATGTTTTAAAACTATTGGGACAGCTGCTCCCTGAGGCTTTTGATTCCTCTTGGAATCATATAAAAAGGGCTGATAAAGAACATAGTTTTAAAAATTACACAAAACTTGTCTGCTATTACTTGGGAAAAGATAAACTATACCATAGTGGCTTCTCATTTCAATGCTGCTTTTTGTTTCACCTCCATAAAAAAGAAAAAAAAAAGTCGTCTTTTATTTCAGTCTATTGATGGACTAATATTTTTCAATAAGCCACAATAAACAATACCAAAAGATTAGGTGCATTACTTTGATAGCTGCAGTATAAATGTATTACCAGTGTAGCACTGGAAAAATAGAGTAAAATGCTTTTATTAAAAAAAAAAAAAGTCTCTCAACTCTTCCTAAGCCAGAAGGTGAATATAATGAGTAGTGAAAGAAAACTTCGTCATAAATTTGGACAATAACCTCCGAATGTTTCAGGTACAATTAATTGCAAAAGGCAGTGTCACCCAATTCAGGAATTTTAGACTCTTTTTACTTGAACTCTATAGGGTTTCCAGTCTATATATAGGCAGTAAAATACTGTGACCTTTTGACAACACAAAAATGACAGCATGCATGTGTGTGCACATAAGCTGATGACTGTTCCCTATGTCTGCCACACACAGTGATGATTTCAGTCCCCAAAGTACTCATGAACATGTCAGAAAAACTGAGAGAAGCCAAATGTTCACAACGTTAATGGCTCACTGCTGCTGAAAAGAGCAACACATACAAAATAGAAGCCTCCTAATATGTAGTTCGAAAGATTTGAACACAGAATATAAACCCTAAGCCAAAATATACTTGAGAAATTGTCCCCGGTGTAATTTTAGACAAGTGCTCCTACAGTGCCCTTTGGTCATGTTAACTAATTGCAGGTTATATTTTTAGCCAACAAGAAGTCGAATGACTAAAAGAAGAGACACTGAGGATATAAATTCAAATGTGCTGATTTGGAGAGAGTTTGGATTCTGTAGTTATGACAAACATCTAATAAGTTGGAGCTATTTACAAAATATATAGCTAGTGTTCATTCTAATGTACAATAGATTTTCTCATTCTGTAGTTTAGTAAAAAAAGACAAACATCTCCAGCTCACTTGACAAAATGGTACAAGATGGTAGATTTAGTGTACACCTGTGAGATGAAAGACTCTATGCAAGAGTGTGGATTTGCAGATAATTAAAACATAATTTTGGAAAAGCTTCATGTTAAAAATCCTTTCCAATTCATTTAATCTTGCCATCCTTTATTCAAAGATCAATTATTTCATAATAATATTGTGCATGATTTTACGAGCATAGCACCTGACTGGAGATTAAAGCAGGGTGTATGAGAGTTTAGAGAGTATCTGCTACTCCTCAGTATGCAGCACAGCAAGAAAAATAAATTAAAGAAGCAGAAGAAGAAAAGAAACCAGTGTTTCAAAGCAACAACCATCTTTATGAGTAAACTGTGCATTTGGAGCCAGGACACTGTGTCTCCTTATATCCCTGCTGATATTATCTGCATCCTGCAAGCACTTCCTGACTAACTGAGGATTGTCAAGTCACTATACACCTCACTTGATCAGGCAGAGAAACAAACCTTCTGTACAGACGCAGAAGATGAGGGGGAAAAAGGTGAGGAAGTAGTAGTGAAAAGATTTTCTTCTTTTTGAAATCTACGAGGGTACATTGTGATCCTCATCTCCCAAGAGAATACGAGAGACACTGCTCACCTTCAATCTTTCCTTATATACTTTAATACTCTTAGCAACAATGACAACAGACCACAAAAAAAAAAAAAAAAAACCAAAAAAAAAAACCCCAAAAACAATCCACACTAGACAAAGCCCTGTTTTGAACAGAAGTCATAGCAGCCATGTTTTTTCTATTTACCAGCAGAACCTATAATCACCTTATTCTACAGTAAAGTAACTTTGATTATTAGACTTTCAGCTCAGTCTTTTTTCATGCTCAGGGTTGATACCTATTTGTTTGGGTTTTTTTCCCCCAGTACCTTTAGCTGAATAGCAGGTACAAATTTTCTTCCTAAACTAAGAATATATGAGTGTAAGAATTGCCATATATCCTCTAGGTTAGATCAAAGGTGTCCCTCGTACATTGTCTGTCTTATTGCTGAAAATGGCCATTAATGGATGCCTAGATAAACAAGAAAATAGGGCTAGCATTCCTCAGAGTACTTTCCCACGCTCTTTGGGTTTCTCAGACATATCTACTGCCTTTGAGGTGAACCATCCTGGATGGATCTTGCTTTCACAAAAATAAGAAGCCGTGAGATTTGGTAATGTAGAAAATGTGATACTTCATTTAACGTGGAAGTTTTTTTGGAATGAGAACTAATTTTATGTCTTCTTCAGAAAAATTAGATCTACTTCTGAGCAGGTTGCCCAGAGGGGTTATGTAGTCTGCACCTGTGGGGCTGACTGGATGCAGTCTTGGGCAACCTGCTCTAGATGACACTGTTGAGTGTGTGTGTGTACCAGATGGTCTCAAGAGGTCCCTTCCAACCTAAATGATTCTGTGATTCTATGATAATGATAATATTAGTCTAAATGACCTCCTTGACAACCTCTCTCCTACTAAGTACACTGATACAGATTTTATTTTGGGCATCTATCATATCAGTAGTCAGGGAAAGTTATCTTCTACTGGGTACATTCTTATGATCAGTTTTTCAGGTTACTACCTAAACCTTCAATATAGCATAGTCAGAGACAATGGTGTAAAACCAACTATTCTGACCTTTCTTTTACATCTAACTGTACACCATTCATAGTACTAATTGATATTATGGAAATAGGCACAATGGATGAATTAGGAGAACCTTATTATACATTCTTACATCTCCTGGGTTTTTAAGAAATATTATAGATTCAAAGAAATTTCATTTAACTTTAACTTTAAATGTTTTCATTTAACTTTAATGGCGTATAGTGAAACTACTAGGAAAGAACTTTTAGATTAAATTATAATATGGATAACCTAATTTCATAAGTTCTTGAACTTTGACTACAGATAGTTAAAGGTAAAACTTCAGTGAAAAAAAGCAAGTCTTTTCCCACACTAGAAATTCACATTAAAATGTTGTTCCAAAAGACCTTAACACTAATCACAATTCCCAATTCCATCACAGTTAAGATAAAAGTATTTGCAGGAAGGTCAAACACAAGTGACCTTATGTTGCATCATCACACCAGGACAATCTAACAGCAGCCCAGGCTAAGCTGCTAAGCTAAATCTCAGTTCCAGGTGCTCTGATTTCAGGGTTCCAGATCCTCCTGTAAGGAAAACTAAACTGTTCTTTCTTACTGAAACACTGAGGAATTTGGAGAATACAGTAAGAGAGTGGCTTGTAACATCTTTCAGCTTTGAAGTCCTATTCCTGACCAGAATGCTAACAGCAGCCTTCATTATATTCAACATAAAGATCACATGACGTACTTGCCTTTATTGGACCTCTTCTTTATTCTTTTGGTCCCATCTAGTTTTAGATTCCAAACCCCTAACCTTAATTAAAATTATCACATTGGCTGTAACACTGAAAGACACCATAAGGCTTTATGTCACTAGAAACCACCAGCTCTAATAGGCCTCTTCCTGTCTCTAGCAATGATACAAAATTGAATTGATCAAAATTGAACAATTTCACTTCTTTAAGCTTATTCCCCAAAGGCTTCAGTCCAACAGTCCCAGCATAAGCTCTCCAAGTCAGTGGGTGGGAAGTGCAAAATCAAGTAATAAACTGAGATCTTGGAGCTTTAATTTCCTAAACCCAGCTGTAACCTAATCTACATTGTAACTAGAGAACAAGTGGAGAATATAAAGTCTCTGCAGAGACTAGCTTGCTTTCTGCCTCTATGGTCACTGGAGAATCCAAAAGCAAGCTAGGCTCCTGACATTTCAATTTGCAAGTTACTAACCCCTATCCAGTTAACATACAAAAAACCCTTCCCATACTAAAGGGTAACAAGAAGGAAGACAATTTTTATGTCTTCTGCTCACCTCCTCATGTTGTAGGCCTTGGAAAATGCAGTCATGTGCTGGTTTCTTGGGCATTTTATTTTGAAAACCATATTCTAAACACAAATTTTAAAATGTAATCTTACTATATATATTTTACTATATAATCTAGTCAACATGAGCTTAGGTTAAAATGCAATAATTAGGCACTTGCCAATATAAATCAATGTAATTCCTCATTTGGTGGGTATGGAAGCATGCAAAAATAAGCCAGCTCAAAAATCTGCAAATTTAACTCAAACCTAAGTCCCAAAATTATTATGGTACATCAGGGTAATATTCCTCTGCTGAATGACAGCAAACCTGTCTGTTCTTTATTGAAATGTTTTCTCTGTGTTTAAGAAATTGAGTAACAAATGGGACTCCACAGTGTTGGATTGCCAAACTGTCATGGTTTAACTCCTGCTAG
>NW_010257251.1:0-6090 GCF_000690775.1 Eurypyga helias
AACCAGGGGTGTACGCGGGTGAGCGGCTGAGGCCACGGTTAGCGTCCCGCGGGATTCCCTGGTTCATCATAAGGGCTGATCTCGCACTGCGAACAAGCCTCCACCTCCCGCTTAACAGCCTCTTTACCCACCCCCCTCGCTGTTGTAGTCTGTGGGAAGGTGCTTCCCACCCAGGCTGGGTTGAAACTGGCCATCAGCTACCACGTTCCTGGGAGGGAAGGAAGGGCAGCTGCCGGACACGGTCAGACACCAACAGACACCTTAAACTTCCTTTTCTTAGGAGACGTCGCTGAAAAGTAGAACTAAGAAGATGTCAGATTTCATCCCGATCATTTTTCTTGTAGCATGCATCCATGCCAGACTACTCCACCTTACACTTCTACTTTTGGGGCTGCACTGTATAAAATTACCTATTTGCCAAACTAATGCACCTTCAGTAGAAAGCAGAATGGGGGTGTGACCCTTCATGTAACATAAATAGTAACTATCTGCACTTTTACAAGTCATATCAGTTTCTCTGGTTTGTTTGGGTTTGTTTGTTTGGGTTGGTTTTTGTTTGGTTGGTTGGTTTGTTTGTTTTTGGGGGTGGGGGGTTGGTTTTTTATTTTATCTTTTTTTCCCTGAGATTAGCAGCAAGCCTAGCTCCACATCTTAATACGTGCTCTGTGACCATGGATCACACTTTTTTTTTCTCCGAGACAAAAGCAGTATTTTAAACCAGCACAACTTTAACTTGTAAGATCTCCTTATTTGCATTTCCTTTCTCACCTCACCCTTCCTCTTCACACCTTCCTACATTTCCTAATGTACTTTCTTGGGAATCTTTTTTTTTTTCTCTGTCTAATCTCATCTGAGTCCATGAGTTTGTGTTGTGGATGTATTATATCATGCTAGTCTAAAAAAAAAAATGGCTGATGTAGTTTCTTAAGCTTCTCGATCAAAGGGAACTTCATTGAAAAGAGCAATATGATACCTCTTCTTCCTTGGATATTTGCATGACTATTCATTTCTTTTTGCAAACTACTCTTTAAATCTCTTCCCTTGTGCTAGAAGCACATCTACTGGAACAGTATCTGTCATCCAAGCTGTAGAGCTTGCTCCATTTGTTATTCATTTTTCATGCTTTCATTTGCCAGAACAGCAGGAAAAGTGGGCATATTCAAAACAAAGAAAGGGTTTCTGTGGAACAAGGATATGTATGAGTTTATCCCTCCTGACTTCACTATCCTGACACAATGTGATGTGTGATAAGGCCTTTTATCTCTACTAATTGTTAAATATTTCAGGAGGAGCAGCATATGGATGGTTACATTGAGCTTGCAACCATAATAGCATCATTAAATTGCACAAACCCTCGTGCTTTCCAAACAGCACTTTTTTTCTCTTGGGGCACACAAACTAAAATGGCTCTTGAACAGGTGCACAAATAATTGTTTTATACTTAGCCTGCTGTCCCCCTTCGATCTATTTGTCTCAGTTGCAGTTTTCTCTATGCCAGCTCCATGGATCTCACTGCAGAACCTCTCAGACTCTATTAATACTTATGCTAGCACACACTGAAATGACGCCTGATACCTTCTTATGGTCCCAGGCAAATGTGTGACTGGTACATTGCTGAGATTTCTTTTTCCTTTGCATTTCAGTTGAAGGCCAAAGCAGAACTGAACTGGCAGTCTCTAAATCTGTATTGCTTGTTCAGGGTGATTCCAGTTAATGGGCTTTGACTCGGACATCCCTCCCCCCTCCCTTTGGGCGGATGGTCCCAGAAACATCTTGACTTCACCAGACTTGTGCTTTGCCTGAGGGAATAGTTTATGTCACAAACTGAATTTTATATCAGCTTGAGGTTTTTGGAATTGGCTTTGTAGAGTACATTTTTTAAACAATAGGAGAAGTAGAGACATAGGTTGATAAGGATAAGAGGTGGAAGGGATTGGTACATCCTACTTTAGATGCCTAACCTTAGGGATTTACATTAGGGGTCTGCTCTACTTAGGCCATTGAAGAAAGAAAGGAGCCTACAGAAGGCTACGCAGCGCACCTAAAATAAACATCAGTTCTGAATTGCCCTCTGGAGAGCTTTTTCTTCCTTGCCTTCTGTTAATTGTATAGGGATTGCATGGAGGTTGTAGAGAGATTATATGGAGACTAACTGCCTAATCTGGGATCTGATGCATGATTATCCCCCATCCAGTTTTTGTTTCGCTGATGTAACATGGCATTTACATATGGAGGAATCACTTGCCAGCATCTCTCTAGGAGTGATTTTGATGTATGCTTGCCAATAGGAGATACTTGCATTTCAGTGAAGCTACAGCTCCCAGTACAAAATGTGAATGCATGTGTTATTCCCATGACCTTATCCTGCAAACTCATGACAACAGCTTCACGTTAGCACTATTTAATTCACATATGTAACTGTAGGCAATGCCATCAGCTTGCTACCTATGCTGTAGTTTCTGATATGCTGCGTCACCTATGCCAGTCCTGCATGTCTGGGTTTTCCTTCCTGTGCGCATTCTGCAAATCCAATCCCATGCATGACAAACAGCGTTGCATGTTTGAAGCCTGATGAAACTGAGCTACAACTACCAGTTCTTACCTTGAAGTTCTGAAATGTTTACTCTTCTTGGTATATGTCTATCCTTTCTTCTGGAAAGGGTGAGCAGATGAATTCATAATGTGTCTGCAGGAGAATTTTAGCCATGGAATAGCGTTTCATGCATAAACTCTGAGTTTTAACTATTTTAAAGAGTCAGTGGTTTTTAATCTGTCTCATTAAAGGATTGCTGCTTAGCTGTAAGACATAATTTGTCCAATGTTCTCAAAGTGTCAGCACTTCTTGTAGATATCAAAATCACTCCTGAATGCATAAAAAGCACCTGGTTTTATGTCTAACAAGTACATCTCAACAGTCATACGGCTAGCTGACCCATGGCTCTTAGACACCATCACAAACCAAAAACACATGAAGATCAGGCCTGAGCGATTTCTGATGTGCAAAGGGAACAAATCATCTGGCAGCTTTGGAGAAGCCTCCTCGACTAGAGCTTCTTTTGCTCCTCCTCTCATCATTACACTTTTTCTCACTGGCCTAGAAAGTGTAAGTCTAGATATTGCTTCAGACCATATGGCTACACTGAGAGCTCTTCTGCACAACAGTAAGAAAAGCTATGGTTAGAAACGTCGCTTAAAGATCAGCTGAAACAGTTTTGGTTCACACAACCTGATAATATTGACAAAGGGTCAAAATTTGCTAATCTAGGAGTAATTTTAAATCCTCAGCAGGTTTTATGGCTTGCTGGAGTTGGGGAAATTTTGCAGAGCAAGCCATTGGAAACTGAAGGGGAGATAAGGAGAGACTAGTGGGTGGAAGCTGTCTGATTTTGTTTTCTGGCAGGAAGAATACCAGAGGGAATTCTCTTTCCCAGCCTACCACCCCCATTTTTTCCTTATTTACACATCAACACATGATTTTTTGGTGTCTAACATTTCCATAATGAAATCTGGTAAACCTAGCACAGCTGTTTTGAAAACCTGTCTGATATTTAAGATTGCTTTACTGTGCGAAAGATCCTACTTCACCTGCTAGCTTCCCTGCTTCTGCATGTCAAGATAGGGAATGGCTATAAATATGGAGTTAGGTGTCACACTTGCTCAGAATTATTATGGAGAGGTTTGCAATAACCTTCTCCCCTTTGCCCTTTATCTATCTTCTGTATTCTGCATGGTAAAGTCTATCTTTCCTGATATTTTTGGGTAGTACCTGACACAACAAAGCAACTTTCCTGTCTGCGTTCAAGTACTTTTGTAACAGGGGAACAAAACAAAGCAAATAAGGCAACCTAAAGCTATTGATCTTCATGGAGCATTATAAAAGCTGCTTATGTAAAGCTGTTTTGCAACCATCGCAGAGATACAATGGCAAGCTTGGAATTTTGCTGCATGCAGAAGCAAAATCTCCCCATGTTTCCCACAGTATCCCATTTGATGTGCAAACTGTCTTCTCAGATAATGTAGCTTAATGCTCAGACAACAAATATCTGTCTGAGTGTTCTTCTTTGTAAACTGCAGGACACATACCAATCATATGAAACTTTTTTCCCCCCACAAACAAATTTAATTAATCAAGGCTTGTTTAATTTTAATCCCCTTCTACTCATTTTATGACTAATCATTTCAACTCTTTAAATCTCAGCTCTCCTGTTTGACTGGGATTTCTTAATTATGAATTTTAACTTTCAAGAAGTAATTTTTTTTATGGGAGCAGGATAAATATTGCATTTGTGGTCTTCCTTATTTATATTATAAACCAGCCCATCACTGCTTCTCTGTCATTGCGTCTGATCTTTCCTCTCATTTTCTCTGCCTCCCATTTCTACTTCAGCCTCCCATTTCAGGAAATTTGGTTCATAAAAATTTCTTAGTTCTGTTACGCTGTTCTGGTTTAGGACTAGAGGTCTAGAAACAACCTACAGGGTCATTGGATTCTGGCTGCACTGTGCTGTACTTCTTCCTTCCAGTGATTGCTGTTTATTGTAAAATCAATCTGTTTTGGTTTGGGTTTTTTTGTTTGCTTTTTTTTTTAAATTTATTTGTGCTACAACTCCTGAAGCATTACTCATTCCTCTGTTGTTTAGAAATTCACCAAATGCTGTACTTCAAAATATTGCTTATCTATTTGAAATATTTTTGTTCAGGTAGTGAATTTTTCACTAATTTTAAACCATGCTTACCTCCTTCCCTTTCTTCCCTTCCTTTCACCTCATCTAATATATTTATAGTGAATAACTTAATTCTCTCTTAGTCTTTATTTTCCTAGGTTGAACTAGATCAATTATTGCTTTTTTTTCCTTTTAACATGAGCTCTCCATTCTCCTTATAAGCCTGTTGGTCCTTCTCTGTACAACATCAGTTTAAATTCATCTTATTGCTGTAGGAGGAACCAGAGTTGTGACAGTTTTACTGCAAAGGGCTCATCAGTGTCATGTACAACAGAAAAGATATTCCTCTCTTCCTACAGGAAATGTCCTAACTGATGGGATGTAGGATCATATTTACTTCTTTACAGTTATACTACACTCATGGCTCTGTTATCCTCTGAAGATCATAGAATCATAGAATGGTTTGGGTTGGAAGGGACCTTAAAGACCCCCTAGTTCCAACCCCCCTGCCATGGGCAGGGACACCTTCCACTAGACCAGGTTGCTCAAAGCCTCATCCAGCCTGGCCTTGAACACTTCCAGGGATGGGGCATACACAGCTTCTCTAGGCAACCTGTTCCAGTGCCTCACCACCCTCTCCATGAAGAACTTCTTCCTGATATCTACTCTAAATCTCCTCACTTTCAGTTTAAGACTGTTACCCCTTGTCCTGTCACTACAGGCCCTTGTAAAAAGTCCCTCCCAGCTTCCTTGTAGCCCCTTCAGGTACTGGAAGGGGCTATAAGGCCTCCCCGGAGCCTTCTCTTCTCCAGGCTGAACAAGCCCAACTCTCTCAGCCTGTCCCCATAGCAGAGGTGCTCCAGCCCTCGGAGCATCTTCGTGGCCTCCTCTGGACTCACTCCAATCGATTGATATCCTTCTTACGCTGAGGGGCCCAGAAGATGATACAGTCAATTCCTTCTCTTTCCTTGTCAGTCCAATCATGTTCTTAACTGAGGGCAGGATTTCTGTGTAATTCATGACTTTGCATTTTGTACTATCAAATCTCATCCTATACCTATTACTCTAGTTTTCAAGGTCATGCAAGTCACTGAGATATTCCCGGTCTTCCTGTTTTACAGACAGTAGTGCCTCAATTTCACATTTCACTGGTACTTTCCTACTTTGCAATATAAAACAGTTTTTATTGTGTGCCTCTTCCTTTTCTTACTGAATTACTGCCTTGCCCAAATAAGAGAAAGGAAATAACTGACTTCAAAAGTGAAAACCTAGAAAATGTGAGTGTCCTTGATCGAAGTCTAAAGTAGGATACTAAAAATGATGATGTCTCCTTCCTGCTGCAAAATCAGTGGTTTTTTGTGGTACCGGCTCTTATTCTGCAGTCATTTCATGGCAGGGGGGGCGGGGGGGGGGGGGCATCAAACAC
>NW_010257251.1:6121-28552 GCF_000690775.1 Eurypyga helias
AGACACTCCTCTGCCACTGGCCTCTACATAGGTGCCGTAATTCATTACTACAGACTCCAATAGCAAACTGGTGATAGAGGGGAATAATTGCACATTGTGGGAAAAGGCAGCTGATGGTAAAGGAAAGTCTATGTTTGTGGGTAAGAAATTATGCTCATCACCCTGCCATTGCGACTGGAAAGCTGGTTTGTTGCTTGGGGTTAATCCTGCCAGTGTTATGAAGGATATTGAAACTGAAAGGGCAAAAAGGCTTAGTGAACATGATCAATTATAAGAGAGGAAAACTTGTTTTTCCAAGGTGATGATTATAAACTACCCAATTAAGTAAACAAAGAAGTAGTTGGAAAACCAGCACTGAGAGACATCAGATGATAAAATTAATTATAAACAGCAGCCAAAATGCAGCAAGTACAAACTAATCAAAATACTTAATTAGGCTTTGCAGTAGCTACTTTTCTCCCTACCACTATTTATTACAATTTTATCTGGGCGTTGGTGTCTTTGGTAAGGCTCCAAAGTGTATAATAACTAGTTTAAAAGCCTTACGCTCCTACAAAATAATAATATTTTGAAACACGGTACATTTCAGGCTGACTCAGCATTGTAAGCAAGGAGCCCTTTGCCCTAAATGGAGATATTTGAATGCTGATATTGCCTCTATTTTTTCTGTACCTCTTGTGGTGTTAAAGGGTTTGAGATACTTTCCAGTGTGTTAATTCTTGGACAGACAGCTGCCATTTCTGTTGTTGCAAGTATCTTCTTCAAAGACCAAAGATAAATTGACATCGAGTTTAAGGTTGTAAAAGATCTGTATCAATAAAAGCAAATCTGTATATAAGGAACAAACTAAAGAAGCTAGTGGTAAGTTAGAAAAAAGGCCCAATAAATTGTAAAGGTTGTATTGTCATCATTTGAGGTAAAAAGAAGAAAAAGGGGGGGAAAAAATGAGAACAAAAAAAAGGAAAAAAAAAAGAAAGCAAATACAATTTCTTTGAATTTAGGCATGCAAAAAACAGCTACCCAAATATTTTTGGCACCTGCCTTCATTTTAAGGTGGAATATGGTGTTGAGTTAAACTGCTTCAGACTGATCATATTGATCACAAATACACACATTGTGTTATGGCTTAGGCCCAGCTGGCAACTAAACACCACGCGACTGCTGTCTCACTCCCCCATTGGTGGGATGGAGTCGAGAAAATATCAGGAAAAACTTGTGGGTGGAGACAAGGACAGGGAGGGATCACTCACCAGTTATGGTCATGGGCAAAACAGACTCAACCTGTGAAAAAAATTTGAATTTATTACCAATCACTTCAGGGTAGGATTATGAGAAATAAACCCAAATCTTGAAACACGTTCCCCCCACCCCTCCCTTCTTGCTGGGCTCAATTTTGATCCCAATTTCTCTATCTCCTCCTCCCCGGCAGCTCAGGGGAACAGGGAATGGGCGTTGTGGTCAGTCCATCACACGTTGTCTCTGCTGCCCCTTCCTCTTCAGGGGAGGACTCCTCATACTCTGCCCCTGCTCCAGCATGAGGTGCCTCCCATGGGAGACAGTCTTCCATGAAATTCTCCGTCGTGAGTCCTTCCCACGGTCTGCAGTTCTCCTCTAACTGCTCCAGCATGGGTCCCTTCCATGGGATGCAGTCCTTCAGGAGCAGCCTGCTCCAGTGTGAGCTTCCCATAGAGTAAGGGCCTCCTTCGAGTGCAGCCGTCTGGTCCAGTGTGGGGTCCTCCCTGAGCTGCAGGTGGGTCTCTGCTCCCCCCTGAGCCTCCATGGCTGCAGGGGCACAGCCTGCCCTCCCACCACAGACTGCAGGGGAACCTCTGCTCTGGCCCACCTTCTTCCCACCTTTCTGCACTGACCTGGATGTCTGCTTGGTTTTGTCTCTCACATCCCACTCCTCTCTCCATTGTTTCTGTTTCTGCTTCTGGTTCTCTTTTTGTTTTCCCTTTTAAATATGTTAATCACAGAAACACTAGTTGGCTTGGCCATGACCAGAGGTGAGTCTGACTTGGAGCTGGGGAAATTTCTAGCAGCTTCTCACAGGAGCCACCTCTGTGACCCTTCCCCCACTACCAAAACCCGCCACAAAAACCCAACACACACTGACACTGAATGACATACACAGAGGAAAATTCTGCTGAGGGGCTTCTAAGGAAGATGGATTCCATCCACCCATTGTTTAAAGACTGTTCCCAAGGAAGCTAAACTCTGTTGTCAAACTGTATCCATCCTCCTCTGGAGGGTGTCCTTATTGAACCGTAGGCACTGAGTCGGCTAAGGTGAACAGAAGTACTATGCCTGTAGAAACCTACTGGTTCTAAAAGGGTTGGTGCAAAGGTGCTAGGTCTCTGCTCTCTTGATTACTGAACTTCCAGCATTCAAGACTGAAATCTAGAGGATCAGAAGCTTAAAAAACCCACACAGTGGTAGGCCATGTTATAAACCAAGGGCAGAGTGCAATATCCAGGTTTTCTCTGACCTGTCTGGTATTTCAGTGGCAAGGTCAATGGTTTTCATGGTCAACTAATGGAAGGTGACAATACTGTTGAGAAAGTAAAAGTGTTTCTAAATCATCTGTGCTTTCAGGTAGTTTTTAAAGAACCCAGACACATATATTGTAAAATAGTTTATGCTCTAAACTCTCCTACAAACCAGAAACATTGTTTTCCTGTTATCCCTCCTGTCATCTTATGAGTAAGATATTTTATATACTTGCTTTGCACTGGTATCTTTGGCCACTGGGTTGATGTTCATCTAAAGCTTAGGTGCACAATGAAATAGGCTTTCTCTATGAAGAGTGGAGAAGGAGAGTCATCCTGTTCTTCACATCTTAGACATTTCCTAGTATGATGGAAGATATTTGGGCTTTTTTGGGGAGATGAGAGACAGCAAGAAGAGCAGCGCAGGGACAGTAGGAGATGCCAGTGCATGCCACCACCCCAGGCTGGTTTAGGAGAGGAGCAAGGGGTAAATATGGTGACTAAATCCTTTTTATTTCAGTTCTGTCTTTTCTTGTCACACAACAGCTTTCACCATCTAAAAGTCCATCACCCTAGCTCATACTCAACTACATCCTTGCCTTTTAGAGTCTAAAAGCATCTCAGCCTTTTTTTTTTTTTTTTTTTTTTTCCTTGAGATTGCCATGGGGAAAAGGTTCAGGCACATAAACTTCAGCAACCCAGGTAACTCAGGATCTGGTTACAGTAGTGATATGAATTATCCTTTTCTGATACTTCCCTCTCTGTGGGCTCTCTGGAGGCTTTTACAACCAATGTAAATTAGACACCTGCACCAGAACAACTGGAATTAGATGAAGTTAATCCTGTCTTGGGATACAGTGACCTGCAAAGACTGGAAGATGACTGAGTGTCATGGCTTCTTGAGAAGCAGGAGAAGGGCTGAGGGGGCAAATTTGGAAAAAGGGACTAATTTCCATTCAGTCAGAAGCCAGTCACCAGGGACTTGTGGGGGAGCAGAAGTGTGACTGAGAAAAACTGACAAAAGCCAGTGCAGGTATGGCACTCAGCTAGGAGAAATCTTAAGGCAAAGTGGAAGAGGCTTCTAGTCAGGAAAAGAAAAAATATTATAGGGGACATCTGTACTAAAGCAATATTGTGTCTATTGAGATGTAAAAGAAAAAGAGAAATGCGAAGATCCAAATTCAGAGCTTGTATTAAAAAAAAAAATCAGTTCTCTTTAATTGTTTTGTACCCAGATTCAACTTAATGTGAAACTTAGCAGACGTTAAGAAGAATGGTATTTTGGTTACCTGGAACAGATTTCCAGTGGAGTTACTTGTAGTATCGCCATTTATGCCAGAAGATCTGAATCATTAGTGTCATTGGAGGATCTGCCTTTGCCAGGGAGTGCTTAGGCAAAAAAACCCAGACAGCTGAATTTCATAAAATTCACAGATCTAGTTCCATGGAGATGTCAGAATAAGCAAATGGATGAGTTAGGAATGATTACAGCAAAAAATTTTCATTCTTATTTTTTCGTTGAAAAACAACAAAAAATTACATACATCTTTCTTCTGGGAAAGTCAGAAATTACAGATACAGAATAATAAATGCTGTATTAGAAATAATACATTCACAGCCAGTTTGCATTTGTACAGTGTCTACAGTCAAAACTTACTAGCCAATGTTTTGATACTTATTTCCAATTGAGAAGGCCACTTAAAGCTCAGTAACTAATGTGATTTAATAAAACACAGAATAATGCAATCCTACTTTCATTATCCCAAATGAATATTAATCTCAGAAAACAACAGAAAAGCATGTAATCACTCAAGTGTGCTATTTTACAAATAAATTATATCTAAACCAAAACACATATTGGGTTTAGGAGATTCTGCTTTGGGTTGTACAGGCAGTTTCAAAGGCAGTGAGAATCTTAGGAACACTTCCATAAGCTTTGATGGTACTGTGGGCAGTTTTTGCTGCAGTCTCTGCATGTCAGTTAATAAGTAATCCCAACTCTCTGTGAAAATGCAAACCACACACATGCACACGCACAGATATATAGAGTGAGCTCCTGGCTTTATTAACGTCAATAGTAATTTTGCCTTTGCTTTCCACAGGGTTAAGATTTCACCCAGGAGGTTTATAGCCTTCCAGTGCTTTCTACTCCTAAGCGGTGATAAGGGCTTAGAATTTAATTTCTGTCAAAGTAATAATGTCTGAGATAACGGAAAAGCCACTCGCTTTCCCCTAGCACACTTTTTTATTACACAACAGGCTCATAAATAGAAGCCTAAATAACCGCAGATCCAAAAGCTCTCCAAACCCAAGAGGTCTGTGCACGTCTCCTGAAGCGTGTGCAGCCTGTGCCATTGGGGCTGATGAAGGTACGGCAGCATCCTGGAGGTGTATCGCCGGCAAGCGAAGCGCGGCGGGCAGGCAGCCAGGCAAGCAGCCAGCCACCCACACACCGCTGCAGCATGCCTGCCGTACGACGTAGGCTTGCAGCAATCCGCTTGGATGCTTTTAACTTTTACCTTTCTGCTTCGCCTTTGATTCATTGACTTTCTGCGGACAGCAAAAGATGTCTGGATGAGAGGAGGCTGGATGATTTTGTGTACAAAGAAATCCTGTGTCTTGATTGGTTCTGGTGGAAATGGTTGGGTTAGTGAGGCCAGACCTGCAACCGCGTGTGGAGTGAGAAGCCACCTGGGCGGGGGCACAGTCACAAGTTGGCTGATGGGCAGCAGGGACTGAGTAAGGAATGGATCCCTGCTGATTTATCTAGGCCAGCCACAGAGCTGACCTGGTTCTGTAAACGGATTGATATTATAACAAAACAAAAACACAGGCAGGAGGCTGACACAATTCCTTGTAATGGAGAAGACATAACTTTTTTTATAAGTCTTCTCATTTTAATTCTGGCATGAACTGAGTTAAAACAAACAAACAAACAAAAAAGAAGTGGGTATGGAAATATTGCAGCATCAGTAGTAGGCAGTGTGAAATTGCAGTCTTGCTGTCAAATGTAAACAGTAGGCATCCAAGTTTGCCAGTTCTATTTTGTATTACACAGCAAGGAGAAGGCTGTGTTGTTTTTTTTTTTTTAATCAAGTCCTTCCCCAGGACTTAATGTAAGGTAATACATAATATATAATGTTAGCAAGGGAAAAAATAGCTGAAGGGAATAAGAAATGAGCTGGAAACATTTTTACTTTTAACTCTCTGGTTCAAATCCAGTCTGTGTTGGTAGCAATCAAAAGTTGCTACCATCTGTTGTTTGGCGGCCGTTGTGGGTGAGCAGCATAGCTGTGGTCCCATGGACAGGTGTTCCCATAATGACACCATTGCTACACTTGGCAGTCGCTGGTAACCTTGCTGGTAGCCTCTGGAAAGAAGCCAAAGACTGCAATGAACTTAGACACAGAAATATCTTCTCGTTCACCCATGCCGTGCTTAATCAGATTTGTGAAGTCATGTGTGAGCTGTTTTCAGTGCTATGACCCGTGCAGGGAGGCTCCTGTTGTATGTAGCATGGTCAGCCTGTGTCTGGTGCAGACTTCTGTTCTCTCACCCGGGAGGAAGCGTAGCAGAAAGGACTTTGCCTCTGGGGATCCATGGACGTATTCCCCAGGCATGCGCTCATGTAAAACTCTGGACAGGTCTCCCTGAGTGCCATCCAGAGGCTGCCAGAGTTGCTGGCTATTTTTTATTTGATATCCTCTTCTCACTGCTCTTGTTCCCTGACTTTGCTCCTGCTCCTGCCTCTGTTGGCTGTTCTCTCTCCAATGCTAATCCACATGTTTTCCTGGTTTTGTTCTGCTTTCCAGCATCCCTACTCTTCAGCGAGAAGTCTATCAGAATGTCTTATAAAAATGAAACAGGATAGCTTTAAGTTTGCAGTTCTTTGATAGCCTTGCCAAAAGGTGGGCAGTGGCCTGAAGCAGTCAAGGCTTCCCTAGCACTCTGCACTTTAGCTGCCACTACGTTGGCAGATTCTTCCTGATTTGCCAGGGTGTAAATTACTTTCTGTCTACAGCAGCTCAAACACTGAAAAGCAAATAGTTTGTTTTCAAGCAAAGAAGAAACTACCACTTGTGTGACTTTTGTGCTCTTCTCTGTTCATCAAAGTGTTTAAAGAATTTAGCATGGAGTGAAATACACCACATTGAGCTAAACTATCAGGATTTCTGGTTCAATAGCCAAAGTACAACTTCTGTAATATGAAAATATGAAGATCCTTTCACTGGAAACGCTCTTTAATCTGCACTGTTTTCTTTAAAGGAATAAAATTTCCATCTTGCTGTATGGGATCAGATAGAAAGCCAGTTGGTGCTAATAGAAAGAGCCTCATTGACTTAATAGGTTTGGATCAGGTCCTTGGAGAATACTAGTGTTTCTGAAATAGAATTTTGCAGTCTTCTGCCTCAATAGCATGCATTTGTGTGTTTGACCATCTTGCTTTACTCATTCATAAGATTTTTTGAGGAGATGATATTTGTTCTGTGTTAAAACTCTGGCTGAAATGAGACACATCTGTACACAGTAGATGTTACAGTTTAGATGTCTCCCATCACTGCCGTTCTGTGGGTGGGCTAATAGACCGCAATACTCATTCATTGGTGCACCATCACCCAGTTTTTTACTGAGCCTTTGTTGTGCATCCTGGGTCTGTGACATGGCTGGAGAGATTTCAGTGGCTCAGCTCACAGTCCAGAATAAAGACTACATTTTTATGACAAAGTTTTCAAGTGGTTTTCCTTTATTTGAAAGACTAGCTTCTGTGGTAGTCAGCTTTTCACAAAACCAGATTCTTTTCTATTTGCAGCAGACAATTTTAATGAAATTTTGCTTAACTAACCCCCAAATTTCCTGCCAAAACCCAGTATTTTTTGAAACATGTTCAGTTTAACTCCAGCTGGCTAGGAAACTTAGCTTGGACTCTGGACAGGCCGACTGTACACTTTGAGCTGAATTTTAGTTGAGCCTAATGACTTTGTAAAAGGTTCTGTGGTTGTATAGGAAACCCTTCTGGTGAGAGGCCTCTCGGCAGTCCTGACTCTGTGGGGAGATAGGTATAAATTGGATAGATTATAAATCCCCAGACCTGACCTCAGTGATCCAGCAACTGAAGGTTAATGGCTGATACTAATGAGGGAATGTTTGAATGCAATTGCATGACAATCTCTGTGGTGACATTTATATCACACAAGACAACTTTGCACTCAGTAGAAAAAAATAAATTCTGATTGTCAATTTATGAAGTTTATTTTTCAGCCCACATTTATTGATAGAAACATAGTGACTCTCCCAATAATATGGGGACAAAAATCTGTGTCACGTGCTATAAGAGAGAGACCATCTCACTTGCCTGGAGAGATCAGCAGAACTTTGTAGTTCTCACTTTTCTCTGGCTCTTATTCGTGAATTGTCAGAATTTCCCTTCACCCCCTATGCAGTCATCTCTTTTATGGCTTATATTGATTCATTTTACTGGTTGGCTATATTTAACTCTCTTTGAAAAAGTGTTTCATCAGTGGAGTTCAAATGAGTTAAATATTAAGAATTTATGACCTTGCTCATTTTCTTATCTGTATCTTCGAAGATTTATGTAGTATTTTATCATCTCTGAGGTTCTCTATTGCTTGTTGATGGTGGAAGCTTTTCAGACCACTGGGTCTTGACTGTCCATAAGGGTTTTTTTCCCTCTAACCTAGCAGTTGTGATGCACTCTGCAGTAAAATGGGGTCAGAAGTTCATTTATACTTTATGTACTTTATGTCTTCATTGATTGTAAAGAAAGGAGGAGCTGCTTAATATAGGGATGTCATGACAATATGGTACTATAGTACAATATGGTTTATGTACATAATCCAAATACAATTTATTAAATGTTAATATGCATAAAATCATAATTGCAGCATGCACTTGCATACTGATGTGTAGATATATAAAATCCACATCTCCTATCTATATAAATAGCTAGATCTTTGATTCTTCATGAAACTTTGTAGGTTAAAAAACAGCTTTAAATTCTCCCAGCTCTGATTTACTGCTGCTGTAGGTCGCAGCACTGTTTTTATTTTAGTGGAAGACATTTTGTCTCCTATATGAATTCTGGCTTTTGCACCCTGGAAATGCTGACTGTTTTCCATTTCAGACTTACTGCTGAGACTTGAGGAATCTGAATAATGTTGAAAATGAAACCCTGACATGGAAGAATAAGGAAGGAAGACAGCCTGAACTTGTGCACCTTCTGTGCTTGTGACTCCATGTCCACCCTGTGACAGTAGCTTACTCAGCACAACCAGCTCCCTGTTTTCTCACAATTGTACCATCTTCTGGCAACCGGTCATTAAAATCAGAAGCCCTAATGACATGCTGAACTGCTGGGGACAAGCAAACATTGAGGGAGTCTTAGGTAATCATTTCTCAGAGTGTCTGTTTAAAACCAAACTCTTACTTTCACTGAATAGTGAAATACTGCTCCTTGTCAGCCAGATTCTTTCCCTGAATGCTGAAAGAGGCACCCTCACCATCCCATTGTGACATTCTGTTTCTGTTCGTTATAAATTAGCATACTTTGATCTGGGACTCCTGGATTCAGTTCCAGCTCATTTGATACGTGACCATGGGAAAATTGTATCTTTTGCAAAGGGATTGCTCCATCAGAAAAAAATCTCTATACACAGTGCTGCAGGCTAAAGCCTGGCTTTATGCTCAGATGGCCAATGAACTCCCTCAGACCCAGCTTTGACAGGCAGCTGGTCTACATAGGTACAAGCTGTCAACAAATCCCATCTGCTCTGCCAGCAGGTGATTCTAGCAGCCATGCGGGAGGGACACCAATTCTCTCATTTTCTTGGTGTCAGGCTTGTGTGTGACAAAGTTGGGAGAGGAGGTGGGATATACTGCAGATAGCTGGGTTAAGCAAAGCACAGTGGAGCTCGTTGCTGTGCAGGCAAGAGCATGTTTGGGTGCCCTGCCCCAGCATCGAGCAGAGTTGGAGGTTGCTTCTCCACCTTCCTAACTGATTTGCACTGAACTTCTCCCTGAATACATTTCTATGGGCAAATGGTTTCTTTGTGGTTTACCAATTTGCCTTTAAGTTTGGCCCTAAAGCCACTTCAGCAACCACTGAGATAGAGCCCTGCTGCTCTAGGAAAATGCATTTTAAACACTTGTGTGAACAACTCCCACTTACAAAACAGGCAATACAATGAAAACTGCTTATGTGTGTGCTTATTATATAATGCATATTTTCTGTGCATATTTTAAGTAGAGTATTTGAAAAAATATATCTTGTAAAACTTCATGATTTATAGCCTACTTTTTCAGGTGCAAAAGGTTAAAGAAAAAACATATTATTGTTTTCACCTTCACTGGACATGTTTGCAAACAATCACATATGTTTAAGGGATTTTTGTGCCAGCTGTAGTTATACCAAATGATACAATATTTCATAAATAAACTGTCAGCATCTTTATTTAGAGGTGCTAAACAGGAGACTTCTCCCTGCCTAGTGGAACACACATGGAGAGAAAAATGTAAGCAATCTAAGCCATGGAATAATTTCAGTTCTCAAGTTTAGTTACAAATAAAGTCACCTGTTCTTAGTGACTGCTAATGCCTTTAGAAGACCACCTGCATGAATATATCAGGGCAGAACTGTGCCCTGACTACAGCTAATACTGATTAAGCAGCAGCAACTGGAGTGAGTCACTTGGAGGTCAGGCTTCAGTTCAGTCTGTGAGAGCACATCTTCTGAATATGACTTGGAGGAAACATGACGAAATGATGCATTTGTTTTTACAAACTCATAGGTAAATATAGGTAAATAATATGCAGTAGTATTTGTAGAGTATGTATAACATATCACAAATGTTATGAGTATTTAAAAGGTATTTGCAGTATCTAAGCCCCATATTAATATATATAACTTCATAAAACAGGCTGCTTGGTGTATGATTTTTAAAATATTTTTTAAAATAGTTTTAAAGAAATTGAATGATGAATTTAAGTAAAACAAACTGTATTAATTCTACTTAGCATTGAGCTTGATATTTTCACAACCTGAATTATGGAAGAATTTATGTTCAGCCTCCTTATTCTGTTAATTACTTTTTGCATATAACATGAGAGCTTCCCATGAGTCAATTGCTCATAGGGTTGTATTTAATATAAACAGAGCCCTAGCAATTGAATTAGTACACACTGCCACAACTTTTTACCCTTTCCTTCCATCTCCTCAGCCTTGAATTCCTCTTGTCACATGCAAAAGGCTTTATAGAAATCTCCAAGTCCCCCTTGTGCTGAAAAGCCTCTGCATTCCGCGCTGTGGAGAGATGAAATGCTGCAATAGGGGTTGTTACACTGGAAAAGAGGTTTTGTCACCATAATAATTGTCAAAATTTCTGTGAATTACATTCACTGTAACAAGACTAGCTCCAGTTTGGATTTAAAGTTGTAATTATAACCACTGCATGCTATCTTAATGGAGACCATCTTGAAATGTAATATGAGAAAAAAGTGACCCTTTTCCTCATATGGTGGCAAACCAGGGAAAGAAAGAGCATTTGTTCAGAAAGATATTGCTTGTATATTATCCATTCTGCCCATACAAAATACATTTTGAAAATGTTCTTTATAATACATAATCATTTTATGTTCTAATCATTTGCCTGCTGAAGTTGCAAGTTGAGTTATTATGCGATTGGTCTGGACAGGCTGCTGGAGTAACAAGTCTGTGTACTCTCTCAGTAGGGTTTGGAGTGGTGGATAGAAGAGGTGTAAAAACGTCTGGTTATGAGCATTATTCGTAATTAGAATATGTGACATGAAAAATTAGAGAGTACGCAGATGGAAAGTAAATGGTCCAGTAGTTATATATGACACATATTAAAGATTTCTTCACTTGGGAATTCAGTATTTGGGTATGATTTAGTTTGTGTAATTATCTCAGATACTTCTGAGATCATATATCTCTTGGGCTGGACAGAATTAGAAATACCAGCTGTGATTTTGTGCTCATTTGCACATACACAACCGACACAGTGTTGTTTCTAGTGATAACAGCCTAATGGTGGTTTTGTAGGTCCATTGGTGAGATGAGTCAACATTTTTTATGGCTGTCATTTTTTCAGGATTAACAGCCAAGTCTTTTGTTGCACTTAAGGAGTTAAGGGAAATATGGGTCTGCATCCTACTAAAAATCCTAATTCCCATGTACACCCCAGCTTCAGTGGTGAATGCCATTTGTAGTTAAGATTAAATTGATTTCATTAGAGGTGACGTATGAATAATAACTCAGGGAGAAAAAGCCATAGACATTGCCCCTAACATTTACTTTTACTGAAAAAATGGATCTTAAAGATCAGAAAATAAAATAGGAAAACCTCATACATTTTCTATCTGTGCTGTTACAGGGTGGTAAAATTTGGCATAGTTCATTTACTTAAAAAATAGCATCTCTGCCTTGATTTCTATCTCTATAAGAGAATTATGCCAACTACCTTTGGCCCATGAATACTGTATTGAGATTTTAAGACTTAGAAAAGTCACCCAAAATTTTGCATCCTTCAAAACTTTTATCAATGGATTTTTCTCAGGTTTTGAATCTTTGATTAAAGCATATATTCAAAATACCACCCCCCAGCCTCATCTTCTTGTGAATGGAAGGCATCATGGTATTTTTCACACATGATTAATCACACTTCTGTTAAAAATAAGTGTCTTAAATCTGGTGTGAATTTATTTATCCATCATTCATAAGACCCATTTTCACTAGGCTGAAATTTCCTTTATTATCAATTATTTTCTCATTTTTAAGATATTTAGAAACAGTAGTCAGGACACTGTGCTATCTTGATGAATCACATTATAACCAGCTGGTCAAGAGAGGTGATTATCCCGCTGTACTCAGTGTGAGTGCAGCCTCAGTTTGAGTACTGTGTGCAGTTCTGGGCCCCACTATTTAAGGATGCGAAGGTCATTGAATGTGTCTGGGGGAGGGCAACAAAGCTGGTGAAAAGGCCAGAAGGAATGTCCTGTGAGGAGTATCTAAGGACTTTGGGCTTCTCTATTTTGGACGAAAGGAGGCTGAAGGGTGATGTTATTGCTCTCTACAGCTTCCTGAGGGGATTTGGAGAGGGAGGTGCTAATCTCTTCTCCTTGGTATCCAATAATAGGATGTGTGGGAATGGTTCAAAGCTGTCTCAGGGGAGGTTCAGACTGGACATTAGGAAGCATTTCTTTACCGAGGGTGGTCAGACACTGCAACAGACTCCCTAGAGAGGTGGTCAATGCTCCAAGCCTGTCAGTGTTGAAGAGGCATTTGGGCAATGCCCTTAATAACAGTCTTTAACTTTTGATTGGCCCCAAAGTGGTCAGACAGGTGTACCAGATGATCATTGTATCCAAATGGATAGCCTTCTATCTGAAATAGTCTATTATTTTCTGTTCTCCTCAATAACTATCTCATTTGGTAAAATCTTCATCTTTCAAACTGTACAGTGGCTTCTCCTGCCATTGGATATATTTCTTTTTACTGTAACTCTCTGCCATTTTTCATTTATTCTTTCTGAATGTGGACCATACAGATGATCATAACAGACCCATATCCCTCTTACCACTGCCATTGTAAAATCATCTTTTTGCCAATTCTCCCTGTAGGAACACAAACATTGTGTTAACATACATTTTTACTGAGCTATGTGACTCTTGTGACTTTGAGACCATTGCACAAACTCTGCCAGTCAAAACTCCAGTGTCTGTTCTTGAGATCTTACAAGTTTTGCTAGCTGAATGTTACAAGTTTTGCTCCTATAACTTTGCTTTTTCCACTCTCTACCTGCATAATACTTCAACATGTTCAGCTTAACAAGCAATTCAGATTGCTTTGTATAACTGATCAGTCCTCAATATTACTTACCATTCATTGTGTCCTCAACAAATTTCATAAATAGTAAATTTATGTCTCCCAGTCTTGCTACATCAGTGAGAGCTGAGCATGCAGAAAAGTATACTCTATGAAGAGCATAAATTGCAATGATTCATTTGTATGGTGCTATAACACTCTTTTGTTATTTCCCTCTGCTGATTTTCCAGCTTTTACATTTCAGAGTTTTGTCCTGAAACCAGTAATGGAATGTAAAATGCATTTCACAAGCGAAGGTTGATTTTATTTCAGTCCAAATCCATCATTTATATATCCATTAAATTATACCAGTACACCATCTGGTAAGGACACAACAGGGGTGAATTACAGATAATGCAATTATGGTGTGAAAACACAGCCATTTTTGTTATTCATTAGATTGTATTACTAAAATACTTAGCAAAGATTAGAATGTAAACTAATAATACTTTTCAGCATGCCTATAAAAATATCTCTACAGACTTTACAGTATATACATCTCTTAGCAAAGTGTTTTAGTATTCATAGAAACCATAAAATATTGACCAAAACAGAAAGACTTCTGAGCATCATTTCTGAAATGTAGCTTCTTAACCTCCTTCCTTGCTTCCCTCCCTTCCCCCTACGCTCTTTGTGGTTTTTAATTTTAATCTATTAATTTTAATGATGAATCTACTGTGTATCATCCCTGACACATGACACTGCGTAAAACATAAATTGCATTCTTTTATACAGAAGTGGCAAAGTTTGAAGTTTGTAATTGGAAAAAAGTTATTCAAAGTTATTTATCAAGACATGTTGGGTTTCATGGTGCTTATGATGGGTGCTGTAATTTGCAGCATTGTATTCTACTTCCTGTCCGGTGATCAAATAATTAATGTATGCCGATACTTACGCAGTTTATGCTGGATATACACTTATTTTGCTCTTTGCACTTTAAAACAAGTTTTGTGGGATTATTCTGTTGTTATTCTGAACAGAATTTTCCCATGGTGTATGAGATTGGAATCTGGAAACTTGTATTTTAAAATTATTTTCTTAAACTAATGAAATTTTTGGACAGAAGGGCATTGAGCAGTTAGAAATACCTATATGTTTAATTTTCACTGATGTGTTTTTCTGTGGTCTGATCAGAAACACAATTCTGGTGTGCAACTCTGCTGTTATTCTTAAAAACTATTTATGTAATTTTTTGTAATATATATCCTGTGTTTATCATCAGCAAATACTGGCTGCAAGTCAGCCAAAGGCATGACTAATGCAGAGTAACATCTTCAACAGCATCATTATGCAAACCATTCCAAGCATTTTGCCTGTCACACTGACAGCGTGCAGGTGTTTACTAGTAACAGAGCAAAAGTGACTGACCAGGTCACCAATATGACCAAAATATGGAACATCTATGTATTTCCACATATTTATTTAATGTAAGCAAAGCTGTGTATGGGGTAAACACAAAGATAATGTAAATGTAAGACTAACAGAGGAGCTGGACATTGACGTATTAAAGGGTTTACTCATTGCTTTCCATGCATGCAAGTATGCTTGTATAAACTTACCTCCAAATAGATATGATAGGGAAGTCCTACACTCCACTTCCCATATTTATTCAAAACTGTAATGTAAATTGTATTTCTGCTGTATATATAAAAATTCCTTACTATAAGTGTACATATTTTATCATGCTAATGTGAAGTACAGAAAAGTTAGGTTTTATGAATTAGACCTTAACCATGCAGGGATTTTATGCTATGATAAATAACATGGCACTAAATATTTAGTAGAAGGAATCATGGTTAATATCTGTTTCAGCATTTCCATTTGTGTGGGAACAGATTTCCTTGCTTAAAGAGACTGGAACACATCAGTTTACACTTTCATGTGTGAGGCTTATGAGTGAGATTCTGACAAAGACTCTGATTTATTTCCCTTGCTCTTCCCTGCTACCGAGAACAAAAACATTACATGCAAATAGTGAGAAAGCATGTTGGAATGGGATTTGTGGTGTTTAATTAATTAGTTAGTTAAAATCAAATAAAGGTTCATTTGTAGATACCTGTGTGTAAAGGAAATTAGTGGAGTGGTGGGAAGGAGGGGAAATGAGAGGTATATGCCTTGGGTCTGTTGAGCACTATCAGTCTGGATACTAGGTTGATCACCTGTTTTGCTTTTAATAATACCTTGGAAGTTGTTGAGGGGTGACTTCCTTTCTCCATTTTTGTGTAAGAGTCTTTTTTGGACTAGATAGAGAGACAATGACTGGCATAAGATTTTACCGAAATGATGGTCAATTATAATTGCTGGCAACCTTTCTGGAGTTGCTCATTTGAGCTGAGAAGGTCATCTTTTGCTCCCATAGCCAGCCTTTTTCCTACAGATCTGATTCATATCCTCAAATGGGGGAAATCTGTTTTGAAGCAAAGTAAATGATAATTGCACTATGAATTCAAGAGTGGAAGAAGTGGCTGTTGATTTTGGCCCTTCTGTAGTAAGACCTGAAAATACCAGATCTCTGCAACTCTTTCAGAGGACAGAGAACAATGAGCAGGGAAGAGTGGACCTAAATATATCCTGAGAGTTATAACTGTCCTTGTTAAGAAAATATCAATATGTCATTGTATATGTTGAGAAAAACAAGAATGTGTGGTGATTTTTCTTCATATGACAGGGTATACAGACAATATACAGAGCTTTCTCAGAGATAAAAATAGAACGTGTCTACTAGTAAAGAAAATCTTTGGATCCGTGACCAATTTTTTCTTCCCTAAGAAGGTGAAAGCCTTAGCAGGGCCTTTTCATACTGCAGTGGTAGATTTTTGCTGCTTTAATGGTTTCACAGAAGGTACTAAGGTGGCAAAAAAAAAAAAAAAAAAAAGTGCTTGGAATTAATGCTATAGAATACTTAACCTGAAAAGAGCAATGCTCTCTTTTGTAAGAAAATGTTTGATTTTTAAAAAACTGATGTCTCATTTGTGCAGACCTTACCTGACTTTATCTCACAAGTATGAAGTGGCTCTTGATTTGAAGAGATCACCTCCCTGACCCACATGCTTAGGACATTCAAATTGCCTTATGTCCACGGACTTCATTTTTAACACCTGAGGACTCAGCTTACTGAATCTGTTCCTGTTATTGCTGAGGTTAATTTATCAGAAAATAAAAATAGATGTAAAGTTTCACCCAGAAAAGCGTATGTTTGTTTAAATTATGCTAAGTTTTTTTGTCATAAATATTGCTGGCTTCACAAATGAGCTGTGTGGGAGTAGCATTTCTACGTGTCCATATTGCCTTCAGAGTAATTGAAGATGATATATTTTTTAAGCTTCATACCACCAAATGTAAATGAAAGATGCGTGATAGAATTCATTATCTTGGCTACAGACAAGATGTTTTTCTTCTTGGTGTTTTTCCTGGAGCTTGATGCAAATGTGTAAATGAAAGGTTAGTATGGAAATTCTTGTCTGTTTTTCAGCTTCACCTGGGAGTATAATAATCGTGAACCTATTTGGATGCATAAGTCCCAGATCCAGCCCTTCCCCTCCCCCCCTTTATTTTTTTGGTCTTCAGGGCACATAAAGGATTAAGAGCAAAAATCCATCCTTTCTGTTCGCCACTGGCAGTTGTTGTTGGAGAAACCATTTGTGTTTACAGGGGTAGGTAGTTCACTACCTTACTTTCAACCTTTTTTACTCTGGCTAACTGCAGGTAAACCTAGCTGTTAATCTTAGACAGAGTGGTGGCCTCAGTGATGTGGAGGCCTTTTTCTATGACAGTTGAACCAAAACTGCCAACTTCCTTTACAGCATCATTTGAAGAACAAGCCTTAACCTAAAGTCTCCTTTGATCTGGGAACAATGTGGTACATTGCTGGCACAGCTGTAAAAAATTTTCACACTGGTACCCTGACTCATCCTGTCCCTTTGCATTTTCATGCATGCATTTGCCTTCAATTTTTGAGGGGTGATTTTTCACTCAGTCTTTCAGAAAATTACTTTACCTAGCAACAGTAAATAAGTCAGATGATGAACAAAGCTAAAGTTACTGCACAGGCTTCCATGCCTCTTAACAGAGTTTGATGGGCACAGCTAAGAATATATTTACTTAATATGAGCTGTAAGTCAATTCAGATATGAATGTTGAGATATTAAGCACAGCCTGATCCCGTATGAGCTGTGGAGTTTTGATAGCTGACTCAGGGTTTAGACTATTTAGCATCAGCAAAAGCCTAATATTTACAGTGAAGCTGACATGAAAAGACTCCAACCAAGGATTTCATCAGCTTGGCATTTAAACGCTTGGTACCCACAGGTACCAAGGCCTAAGGCACAAAAAAGAATTCATCACAGTGTCAGTATTAGAGCCCATTTCATATTCCATCACAGTGTACATCGTCATTTATGGAAAAATCAAGAGATTTTGAAAGATATATTCTGGGGTTTGCTAGGGGAAGCTGTTAAAAATAACTGCAGTATGACCTGCGGCACATGAAAGAATGGAGGAAAAAAGACACTTTTTTAGGAGAATCTCACATCCAAACTTGACCAATGAGAAGAAGGTGTTGTGTACCAAGTATTTTAGGCCTCAGATTTCTCAAGTCTGATTAGAAACTGGCATTTTAGAAGTTTGCAGTACTGTTACATTTAGACAACAGTTTCTCAACATGGACTCTAATGGGAGGGAACAGAGACCAGCTACCAGGCACATGACTTTGTTGGCTGGTTTTTAAAAGCTCTAAGATGCAGTGTAGTGCCAGAAAAGTTTGAAATCCAGAAAACTCCAAAGCACTCAAAAGCTTTCTCATAACCTGTGGCTCCAAATGATTGTGGAAACACAAGAGAAAAAGCAGGAGACAAGTGAATAGAGGACTGCGAATAAGAGGTTGGAGGGTATAAAAGGGATCATCTTGGAGAGGAAGGGAGAACCTTGGCAGAAGGAAAAGAGGATAGTGAGCTCTGTTCTGGGAACAAATTCTTGTTGCAGAGAGATATGTGGAAGTATTTTCCTCCTCCTGGAAACCTAACCAGTGCAGGAAGGGTGTGGGAACAGGAAACCTGCAGCCCCGAGCAACAGGTAAGGGTCAGAGGAGCTGCAATTTTATAGCATGGTTTAGATCATGATCATAATAGAAATGAATGCTGGAACTTTTCCAAAGAGTTGTGGTCCTTAGAGCTCTGAGTGACAATCATTTCTTTGGTTTTGTAATTTCTTCTCAGAGAGTTCATGCAATTATTTTATCTAAAAGCCATATAAGCCCTCAGGGTGGGATTTCCTTCACCTAACTTCAGACAAATCCAATATAGACATCTGCATCTGTACTATTCACCTGGGACTTTTTGTAGTCAGTGAAGACAGACGCATATTTCCAGGAAGGGATACCGCTGTTTTAAATCTGTTTGAAATGTCTAACTTAGGATGAGATGAACGATGCCTTAGACCTTTTCTGTCTAAAGCTTACCGACACTGTTCACTGCATGCTTTTAAGAACCTCATGCACATTGATAATTGTTATTTGTCATTTCTCCTGCTTTAGTGAAGGCATTAAATTAGTAGTTTCAGTCACAGGGATTGTTCTTGAGAATTTATTTGCTATTCTTTCAGGCACGAATATTCTCACAGCTGCTTTTACTGTCTTCAAGTTTCTGGAAGGCTATGAGGACAGCATGAGTGAAGGGGATTAAATTAATTAGACTAGAAAACAGTTAAAACATGTTTAACACTTAAAATATGTTAAACACTTGCTACGGATAACAGTAATTTATTAAATTCAAAACTTTGGAGAGCTAATTCAAAGAAGAGTTTTACAGTGCAAGCTTCAGCAAAAAAAAGGAATATCAGATTATTTCTATTTCTATGATTATTTGCTTGGACTTGTAATTATAAGGGATCCTTTTGCTGACAAGGAAAGACTGGCAAATACAGGATGTGCTGTCACTACATAAGTTTTTCCACCTCTTCTTGGTTTGGTGATCAGAACTGATGGGCCCGATGGGGTGTGCTGTAGGTTTAGGTATTATGCCATCTGGTGTGTCTCTTAATTCAATATATAAGCAAATTGGAAGCACAGGATACCCTGTGCAGCTTCTTTTGGCTTTTGAGGACAGAGATACAGATAACAGTTGACACATTTTCGTCTCCCCTTTCTGTGTAATCTGTATTCACATCACACGCCTATGTTTTTTCTTTTGCCATCATAGGGGCTGTAAGTATCAAGGTATCAGGGTGTTGGTAGAGGAATTGATATGAAATGACAGGAGAAGAAATGTGCTGTGGATGTGCCCTCCTTCTACAAAATATGTGGGGATGGGATGTACCAGGGCATAGACTGGAAAACAGTCACTGTCCAGAAAACAGCCTTTGTAAACAGTGAGCCCTTGTTCTAGGTTAGCTGCCTCTCACCTGGTCTCAGTTTTAATGATGGGTTTCTGGATAAACTATGGATCTACCCATAGCTGAACAAATGGCAAGACAGACTTTAAATGAAAAAAGGTAACTTGGATGTTCTAAAAATCCATAAAAAGTAAAAAAACCAAGCCAAAACAAAAAACCCCAAACAACGAAAAACAAACGAAAGAAGAAGCCCAAACCAAACTGAAAAGCCAAGAAAAGGGCCTTCCAAGACCTCAAGCCTCACAAACATTAAAACCTGGCATTTGTTATATCCTCTTTTAGCACTTAAGGAGAAAGAATAATATAACAAGAAAAAGGACTGCAGGTTAAATAACCTAAACAAGCTGGGTGAATCTCTGGTCCTGTAGAAGTACTTAGAAAACTCTCTTAAAATATTTGCTTGGTAAGATAAGAATTTAAACCCATAAGAAAGTTTTATATTGTATAATTCTCAAAATAACTATGTGAGTGTTTACATATAGACATTTTCAACACTTGGACACTGTGGAAAGTGTGGAGATACAACTGGTGTTTCTTTGCCTGAAGAATAAGCCTGCAGACCTTAGGACAGTCTTTTTTTCTTTAATCTTTGCGATCAAAGGTGGAAGACCTATTTTATGAATGTGAACTGAAATCTAGTATCTTCCAAAGAACCAATTTAAATCTTGTTTTTAGTAATGCTGAAAGGCAGGTCAGACGAGCAAGAGGCAGAGAATGCAGTTTATGAGATGATAGGTGGAAAGATTAAAAAATGAATAAGAAAGAGAAAGACCTCTAGGTTGTGTGCAGTGGGGCAATGTGCAAATGACAGAGAGAAATTAAATTATATTTTAGTATGTGAATAAAAAAAAAACCTATCTCAGACCCTTCAGAATGTCAGTAGCACATTTCCAGAGTATGCTGCTGCAAATACATGTATGATAGACCTACTTGAACTTTTTAAGCTGGGTTTTGTTTTTTATAAACTGCAAAGGCTCCTTCCAGGTTTAAACTTTGGGTTCACTTATTCAGGTTTAAAAGGACGATATTACCGAGGAGATGATTTGGGGCAATCAGTTTTCTTATAACTCAGGTTGGGGAAAAAAAGGAGAAAAGTTTTTAAAATGCAAGTGAAACACTGCCTTGTTATCTGCACATTTTATGATGCTTAGCAAGAATCCAGTAGTCTCTGTTATGCCTTTTTAAAATATATGTGTGAGATGATGTAGTGAAGTTTTCTTATCTGGAATGTGGGATTTGGTACAAAATTTACTACACTTTATTAACCAGGAGAATGCTGTGAATTATTAACATATATAAGAGAACTTAAAGATGGTTATCAGCATTAATGAACAAACTATATTATGTGAAGCTTTATGCTTGCCTATTGCTTGTCTTTGATTATTCATCAGTTTGCAATCTATGGTAATTCACAATTCATCTGCCAGCCATTAGTGGGAATTAGTGATATTTTGCTGCACATATTATATTTGTTTATGGCACTTGCTTACAATATGAAAGATAATATTGTACAGTCAATTGTCTGATATGTGTCTTTACTATGCACATCACTAGAAAAAGGGATAAGCATAACAGTTGTGAATGTACTTAAGCATCTGTCCTGAGTATTGTTTCTATTTTATGAATCTTAAGGGAGAATCTGTTCAAGAGTTGCCTTTACATTTACTTTCACAACTAGAAGAAAGGATATATGGAGAAACTAATGAATTTCATGTTGTACAATCCAACTGTCGAAAGGGAAAACTTGGCAAAGCTCTATGTTATCCTTTCTTGACAACAATTAACTAATCTTTGTAAGTGTTGAAAAATGGCTATCCACCTAAGTCGCTGCCTCTAACTTGTCATGCATTTATTTAAATAACTAAGATTGGTATTTATTACTTAATATACTGCCTTTTGTAGTTGCATATTTTACAGTTGTGGGGTTTTTTTTCCATCTGATTTGTCAATAGTCTTGCAAAATTGTGTGAACTAAAGGAAACTTTGCTATAGGGCAGATTTCAAACTTCCTGTTAAAAGTTACAGAAAGGTATTTTCTGTTTCTCTTAGACCCCATTGAGACTAATGGGATGCAACAATAAGCATTACACCTCCAGTCCAGCACAGCACTTAAATTAATGCTTATCCTGAAGTATGAGTAGTGCCATTTAACTGAAATTTTGTACATCTTAGGAGCTTTATTTGATTAAGGTTTAAAAGGTTTTACTTCTATTCCACTAACTGTGCGAGCTACCACAAGATCTTGGGCATCATATACACGTTATGATTTACGTTCATGTTGTACAACAAGATGCTCTCAGATTGGCAATAATCATCTTGATTATAAATAATCTTTGGTGCATGTGTGTGTATTAAATAGCAAACGCTAAGGTTGCTCCTAGATTACATGTTTCAAGTTACATGAAATCTCCCAGTATATCTCATTGTCAAGCATAACCTCACAGAACCTCATAGCAGAGGGAGAGTTGTTGTAGTCCAGAGCACAGACTGGTTTCCTACAGTGGTGCACACAATGGAGTCTTTCTTGCTGTGAAGTTTCATGGTACTCTGAGTATGAAATTATGTGGATGGGGATAGGCCTGCCTTCCTGTGGGAGGAAGCTCTTGTGGATTTAGAATACTTTTTTTTTTTTTTTAATTAACTTCACTATGTAACACC